>NW_022633326.1:0-6416 GCF_010015895.1 Lontra canadensis
AGGAGTGGGAAGGAGTGGGGGTAGACGAAGGTGTCGGCAAGAGAGTGGCGGGATTTAGGCGAGGGGAGACAGTGTGACCTGGGGTTTTCTATGAATAGCAGGTGGTAGAGTTGGAGACAGGAAGGAGTAAGCTGTGCCAAGGATTTGTGGCTAAGTCCATCAGTCAATGGGGGGAGAAGACCATGATGGGCTGTCCTAAGGTAAGTTTAAGGGCCTCTTTTGTCAGAGAGGCAGATGCCGCTAGGGCCCTGAGGCGGGGCTGCCATCCCTGGGTGGTGACATCTAGTTGCTTGGAGAGTTAATGGGGATAAGGAGACCCTGCTGCAGGAGGCAGTCGATGATGGGCTTAAGTCCTCGCTTGTGGGCTGCTACTATAGATCTGGAAATGTCCCATACCTGTGGGTCTACGGAGGGGAGACAGGCTGGGATAGAGGACGAGTCAGAGGGGAGTAGAGGGAAGATGAGGTGAGCAGAAGTTGAGGGAGAGGGAGAGAGACGAATGGTGACCTGAAGTTTGTAGAGGATGTCCCTGCCTAGTAGGGGAACGGGGCAGGAAGGGATAATGCGGAAGGAGTGTGAGAAGGAGAACCCCTCCAGGCTGCATGTAAGGGGTGGGCTGGCCTTTGGAGTGGAGGAAGTACCATCAATTCCCATAACTGCAACTGGGGAGGGATGAGTAGGACCCGAGTAGGAAGGCAGGACAGAATGTCCAGTGTCCAGCAGAAAGGAAATGGACTTACCCGCTACCTGGAGCGTAACCCTGGGCTCGGCATGGGTGAGAGGGGTGTCTGAGTCTGGGCTCCATCAGTCATCCTCCAATCTGAGAAGTTGGAAGGCAGGACTTACCGTCTCAGGGTCTCCCCCACGTGGAGGCGCCGGGAATCCCCCAAGGCTGGGGCAGTCCGATTTCCAGTGGCCCATCATGCAGCATTGAGGGCACAGCCTAGTAGGCGCTTTTGGATTGGGGCATTGACGGGCCCAGTGTCCCTCGGCTCCGCACTTGAAACAGGCCCCTGGAGGGACGCAGTTAGGTGCTCCCTTCTTTTGACCCCTAGAACCTGCCGGCCTCAGGGCTGCTACCAGGGCTTGGGTCTGCAGTTGGACCTTCTGTTGGAGTCTGGCTTGGCGCTTAAGTTCTGCTGCCTCCTCTTGGGAGTTAAAGACTTTAAATGCCATTTTCACCAGATCAGAAATGGGAGTTTGAGGGCCCTCCTCCGCTTTCTTTAATTTTTTTCCGAATGTTGGCAGCTGACTGAGAAATAAAGTGGGTAGCTTAAACAGTCGCCCCTGCAGGCCTGGTCTAGGCGAGTGTATTGAGTCAGCGCCTCAGTAAGTCGGTTAAGAAACATGGCCGGGTTTTCATTGGGTTCCTGAATGATTTCCCTTCACAAACCTTCTACAGCTTTCCTTTGCATTTAGGTTTTGTCCTGAACAACCATCTCATTTAGGACAAAATTATCTCCTTTTACTTTCAATAAAATGTACTCCCATTCCTTAAATCTTTCTTATATATATTCTACTTTCCTACATACAGAGTTGCTTCCTTTATTTACATCAGTCTTACAGTTAGCAGAATTTTGTACTCTTAGAAACACCTTAACGTCTAGTCAGTTATTAATCAATTGTGAACAGTTATAACAGAATTCTTTAGATGCCAATTTATGAATCAGTTAAGCACAAACCATGCTTACTAACAGATTTAAATATTCTTATTTTCTTTGCTGTAAGAAGTCAAAAGCACAAAGCTATGTTCAGTAATCAATGATTTGGCATTTTATCCTCTTTGGAAAAGACCTAAATGTCCAACAAATTTAATCCCATTTGTCATCCAAGCAAAACTTTAAACTTTCAGCTTACCAAAGACTTTGAAAGCTATCTCAACATTACCCATTAAAACTTTGAGACAGACAATTAACCATCAGTTTAGTCATTTCTTTGCTAACAGATTTTAACAAATAACAAGAGCTTATTTGACCTTCAGTAAACTTTGAATGAAGTTTCACATTTACTGCGGATAACTTTGCCAGGAGTTCGGATAGGAGTGGGGAGGGGGAGGGGGAGACGAGGGTGCCGGTTCAGAAATCCTGAACTTAAGGGACCTTGGGGTAAGGGATGGCGGTAAGGAGGAGGAGGAAGAGGAACCAGAGGCCCTCTTGTCGGTGGGTGGGTGAAGCTCTCTGGGGGTTCAGAGAGGGGAGACAGGGAGGAGAGGTCCGGGTCTTTGGGAGCAGTGGGTGGCAGGGTAGGGGGAGGGGAGCGGGCGAAGAGGACCTGTGAAGTGGAGCAGTGAGAGCAGAGGGAGGGGCGAGAGCGCAGAATCCAGAAAGCCTGGACATAAGGGACCTTGGCCCATCTGCCTAGGTGTCTGCCGAGGTTATTTAGGTCCATGAGAATCTGATAATTAAACATGCCTTCCAGAGGCCATTGGGACTGATTTATGATTGGCCAACAGGCCTAAAACACCCCTGGGATGTTTTAGGGTCGAATTTGGATTGGGAGGTCCCCACGATTCATTGCCGGGCAACCCAAGGGCTGGAGGAAGGCGTCCCCTCGTCCACCACTGGGTTGCGGAAAAACTGTGTCAACTGCCGTAGAGGTTAGGACGTCTCCCAGCCTCTCGGAGTCACGGAGGTCACCTGGTGACCTGCAGGGTCTGCCCTGACGTGGCCGCGATTAGGGCAGGGCTTTCCAGAAGGAGGCGCGGAATCTGGGGAAACTCACCAGGGCTTCAGAAGTGGCGTTCGGAAAGGCGGGTCCGGGTCCGGCTAGGGAAAGGAGAGAGCCTCCCCACTGGGGTGGGGGCTCAATCTCCTTCCCGGGTTTCGGCACCAAATGTAAAGTTTTTCCGGCGAGATAAACACAACACCAGGCAAAGTGGGTGCAAGGCAAGATTTATTAAAGGCATCTCCGGTGAAGTTTCAGGGCTCAGGAGGAGGGGAGCCAGGAAAGTTGCGCCAGGAAGAGGTGGGCACCCTCTGGCGAGGTTCCGCGACTCTGGAAAGCAGAGTGGCAGAAGTCGCGCCCAAGGCAGGGAGGGGGGGACCTTTAAGGGGTCTCGAGGGGAGCTCAGGGGTCTTTTGGCAAGTTTCCCTTATTCAGATATTTCGCCTGCTCGTCGGGGTCCCATTGGTCCATAGGAGCCTGGGGCGGGGGTCTCAGATTCCTGCTTGGGCCTTTGTTCTCCTATCCAAGCTCAGGTTTTGTGGCGGGAACTTTCACCATCTTGGGCCTTTGTTCTCTGGTCCGAGTTCAGGCCTTGTGGCGGGAACTTTCGCCATCTTAAGTAGCCCTTTCTGCCAGCCCAACATTCCGACCTTTTGCTTAATATAATGGTGCCAGGGGCGTTGACTCAGTTCTGGCTACTTCCTGCTGACGGGGGGGGGCGTCGTCATAGGAGTAGTCGGAAGTGGGCAGGCGAGAGTAGGGCTGGAGGAGGAGTTGATTGACGGACACTCGGGCAAGTTCTTATAGGCGACCCTGCAAGCATCGGAAAAGACAGGGAGCAACTGAGACTAGAAGGAGGATTATGCATACAGGTCCCGCCAGAGGGAGCAGCCAGGTTACCCAGGTGTAGGGGTCCAGGCCCCAGGAGGACGTGTCTCGCCGCTGTGCTTGGATCCGATCCCTGAGTTCTTTGATCCTGGAGGTAACTATACCTGATTGGTTAACAAAGTAACAACATTCTTCATTTAAGTATAGGCAGGTCCCCCCTTTATCGGTGGTCAGAAGGTCTAAGGCCCGTCGGTTCTGCAGGGCTAAGGCCGCCAGGCTGGTAACTTGCGTCTGTAGGGCTGTGAGGGAGTCAGCAACCCGTTCCAGGTCATCATTCAGGGCTTGGGAGAGTTTGTAATAAAAGTCTATGGAAGTTCCTATCCCCGCTGTTCTGGTTGCCACCCCTGTAGCTATTCCTGCCCCTATTATGAATGGGAGGAAGGCAGCCCTTCTTCCACGGTGTTGGGGGAATAGGATGGATTGCAGGTGGGATTCAGAGTAGATGGTGGTAGAAGGAGATAGTAGAATGAATATACAGTCTAGGGAGGCATTAGTTGTCAGGCAACGATAGGTTCCCTGAGGGCACGAGAGAAATATGCCCGAGGGAGTACAGGAGTACAGTACGGGAGGGAGGAGTTAGTGATGTTGGCAGCTGCGATGGTAAGGGGAGAGGACACATTAATAATAGGTATGTTTCCCCCAATGGGGCCGATATGGACCGTATTATTTGTGGTCGTGGAGTTGGGGAGTGGCCAGTCAATAGGGAGGGGTACCCCTACGATGTTGGAATGTGTTGAAAAAGGGAAACAGATCCAGCAGTCACTGTCACCGTTCTTCGACACATTTCGCCATAGGTTGTAACCAGAGTTCAGGAGGGCCACTGTCAGTTGTTTGGTGGCAGGGACTTTTTGTATGCTACCAAGATTGATGCCCTTATAGACCGGGTCACTGGGGGTTTGGAGTCATTTGTTCAGGTCTGTGACCACTGTTTTAATGCGTTTGCGGCTAGCCTGGTCCTGTACAACCCCACTCACTCCCCCGTCAGAGACCGACATGACCCAGATAGGTCCAGCAAACTTTTCCAGACCTCGGGTAGATGTTGCAGGGGGCAATACCGCGTTTGGCTGTCACGAGGTCAGAGACCCAGTAGGTTTTCTGGTCATACATACAGGTTGTTGGTTCCTTTCCCCTGTAGCAGGTTGCAAGCATATAAGTAAAGGCCGAAAAATAGCGAGAGGTACCTGAACTCCTCATGCAGCTAGACTCACATGGTTCCACCTGGTTTGTCTGGATTAGAAGGAATATGAGAAGGGGCCCTAACCAAGCGGAGTTTGGTGGGGCCTGCCATCTGGGAAGTCCAATCAGTATCTGTGGGTGCCCGTTTGAGATTGTTGATATGTACCTATGCAGAGTGCCCCAACAGTTTCACAGCAGTTGGGGTGGTAAGGACGACCATATGAGGCCTGGTCCACCAGGTTTGTAAGGAGCCTGGCCGCAAACTTTGAGAAGGACCTGGTCCCCAGGAGATAGATCTCATATATCCCCTTCGGAAGCATGGTCGCTTGGGGCTGGGATGACAGTGTCGGCGTGGGCCCTTAAGAGAGCTCGGAAGAGAGTGAGGTAAGGTAGATAGGATAAAAGAAATGGCCGGAAGGCTATGATTTATAAGAAAGGGCCAGCCGTATAGTAATTCGAATGGGCTTAAGCCGGAAGGCCCTCGGGGCGTAGCCCGGAGTCTGGTGAGAGCCAGGGGCAGAAGTGTGGGCCAGGAAAGGCGGGTTTCTAGGGTAAGTTTGGTGAGTTGGGCTTTGAGCAGCCCGTTGGCATTCTTTATCTTACCCGATGACTGTGGGTGGTATGGGATGTGAAGTTTCCAGGTTATGTTGAGGCTCTCAGCTACCTGTTGGGTTACACTGGAGATGAAGGCAGGTCCGTTGTCTGACTGGAGGGTCTGGGGCAATCCGAACCTCGGGATGATGTGCTCGAGGAGTATTGTAGCCACCACGTCTGCTGTTTCCCTAGTGGTGGGGAATGCCTCGATCCAGCCTGTGAAGGTGTCCACAAGAGTTAGTAAGTATCTAAAGGTTTTGTGTCGAGGCATGTGAGTGAAGTCAAGTTGCCAGTCCTCGCCTGGCTGATGCCCGCAGAGCTGGTGGGTGGGTCCCGGTCTGCAGAGGCCGCCCTGGGCGTCGACCACCGAACAGGTTCTGCAGGCCTGGTGTACCTCCTTAATGGTCTTTTGGAGGAGGGGGTGGTGAAACAGAGGTTGGAGAAATTGGTATAGGGCCTTTGGACCGATGTAGAGAGACTGGTGGATGTCATTAATGAGGGTGTGGATTAGGCTGTTCGGGAGGGCAATTTTGTCCTGGACAAAATACCATCCCTTGTCATCCAACCTGCCACCTAATGTTTTAAGGGCTCGAGTCTCCTCATCAGTGTACGAGGGACTGTGAGGAGTGTTGAGAAACAGGAGAAGGGCTGGAGAGGAGTTTAAGGCCACCTGTCAGGCAATAGAGTCGGCCTTGTTGTTCCCCAAAGAGATGGGGTCCTTGGAGGCCTGATGGCCATGGCAGTGGACAATAGCCACCTCAGTAGGGTACTTGAGAGCCTCTAGGAGTTTGGCAATAAGAGGCCCATTGACTATGGGGGTTACCTTGGTTGTGAGAAATCCCCTTTCTCGCCAGAGGACAGAGTGAGTGTGGGTAATAAGGAAAGCATATTTGGAGTCAGTATAAATAGTGACCCGTTGTCCCTCAGATAAGTGAAGGGCCCTGGTGAGAGCCACGAGTTCTGCCTTTTGAGAAGAAGTCCCAATGGGAAGGGGGGCCGCTTCTATGACAGTGTCCAGGGTGACCACTGCATAGGCCGCGTGTGACCGTCCATCTGGAGCTATGAGGGAGCTCCCATCCACGAACAGAGTGCGA
>NW_022633327.1:0-6411 GCF_010015895.1 Lontra canadensis
TTCTAGAACTTCATTATATGGCGTCCAATGTGGGGCTGAGTCTTTATATTTGGACTCTAAGCTTCGGTGCAAAATTGGTGAGTACTTTCTCTCTCCTTTTCCTTTAGTCTCATTTCAGGGGCTTTTCAAGGAGTATGGTCTTATTGGAACACTTGCATGTCAATTGCTCAGGCTGTAATCCTCTAGCCCGTGGCTGCTCTACAGGGAGGAGAGCATCTGCCTTTTGGCTGTGAGTACCCTGGCCGGAATGGCAATAAGACTCAGAAACTTGATACCCTCTCTTTATTCCTGTTCTTATATAAAGTTGTCTCCTTTGGGCACGGGCAGCCACCTAAGTCACCAGGATGGCTGCCAATCTCCCGTGTGAGGTCTACTCCTGATTGATCTAATGTGATCCCCTCTACATCCCTGGTCTAGCCACTTCTGGCCGGGAGACCTCCATTGGGAGCCGGCTGAAACCAGTACCCAATTGAATTAAAATGCAACTGGGGACCGTTTCCTGGGAAAGTTGGCTGTAAGGACCACATGTGTTGGAATATCGCATAGACCATGATGGATTTCAATCTTTACTGTTTGTCAGTGTCTTCTACAGACTACTTAAAGCTACAAAATTGGGTAATTTCCCCTTGCCAAACTTTTCTAGTATTTCCGTGGGTTAAAATGGCTAAACAGTATGCAATTTTCAGGACAGACGATGGTATGGCATGGCACAGTATATTGGTCCATTCACCAGGCACCCATCAGCAGCCTAGGATGTGATGGGGAAGGGGAGGAACGCCGGCACCCCTCCAGGGCCTCTAATGGCAGGAATGCCTTCCCGGGGAATGCAGATGGTGATCAATAGCGATTTTTGTTGAGGGACGCCTCCGGTCACTTTTGACACACGGGAACCTCTGACGTATCCTGCGTGGGACGCCACCCAGGAGTCAGGGGGGATTTGGTAATGGACCTTCTTTACTTTTCTGGGAGCATGGCCTCAGTAGGCTTCTTCAGTTCCCAAGGACTCTACCTTGGGGTGCCTTTTAACCCACTGAAAATAATTTGGATTGCAAAACTTATGAAAGGACTGAGCTCCTGTAACACTGCATGGGCTCAGTGGGATCTGTTAGTTAGATCTCCTCTGCAGGAAACAGGGCAAATGGACCCAGGATACCTTCATTGCTCATATCTAGGCCTTCATTGCTCTATACCAGGACCCCAAACTAAGGGGCTTTGCAGAATGTGTTTGCCTGAATGAGTCAGCTAGTAAACTTCCTCCTGACATACTGGATGATAATTACATAAATAAGCCTTCTAGTAAACCCAGGTTGCTGGGCCATCCCTAGCAAAGGGGACTCTGACCTTATTTCTCTGTTTCTCCTAATAGATGTGGGGGCTTTCCCCTCACTCACTTCCCATGTTAATGGCTATAACTGGAGCCAACTGGGGTTAGTCTAACTCGAGACAGAGACCGTAAGGAATATTCCCAAGCAGCTGCCGAAACTCTCTTTGTTTCGGGGAAGTTTCCCTGTCTTCTCTGGCCTGACGTGGACTGCTTAACCCTCCCCCCTTGCTGGTGGGAAAGCATGGTGTCTGCTCCTCTGTGGGGGCTTATGAGCTCTAAAACCGGGAATCCTTTCTCTGCCTCCTGGTGGCACTTTGTTTCCTCTGTTTCCCCCTTCTCGTGTTTCTGCACCAACGTGTGTGCAGCCTGCATGACTAGCCTCTAGATCTTGCACCACAGCTCCTTCCCTCTTCACTGTCAAGGAGCAAGAAGAGCACCCCTGGACCTAACATCCCCCACTCCAGACCTTCCCACCCTTGTCTCAGGTAAACATTCAAAGTGGAGTGGGCCCAGGTGGAACATAACTCAGTATTTGAACTAAGTTAAGTTTGTTGGTTTAATTAAGATAGACATGTCTTTTAAGTTATCAGCAGTAAATGTGAAACTTCGAACTTTACTAAAGGTTAAATAAGCTCGTGTTATTTGTTAAAATTCATTAGCAAAGAAATTACTAAACTGATGGTTAATTGTCTGTCTCAAAGTTTTAATGGGTAATTGCTGAAGTAGCTTTCAAAGTCTTTGGTAACCTGAAACTCTAACGTTTTGGTTGGATGACAAATGGAATTAAATTATGAACATCTAGGTCTTAACCAAATAGGATAAAATTCTAAGTTGTTAATTACTGGATGTAGGTTTGTGCTTTTGACTTCTTACTGCAAAAAAACTAAGAATATTTAAATCTGTTGGTAAACGTGTTTTGTGCTTAACTGATTGATAAATTTGCGATCTAAAGAATTCTGTTATAACCATTCACAATTGGTTAATAACTGACTAGAGGTTAAGGTGTTTCTAAGAGTACAAAATGCTAAGTGTAACTAAGACTGATGGAAATAAAGGAAACAACTCTGTATGTAGGAAAGTAGGATATATGTAAGAAAGATTTAAGGAATGGGAATACATTTTGTTGAGGGTAAGAGAAGGTAATTTTGTCCTAAATGAGATGGTTGTTTGGAAGGAAATGGCTTGGGACAAAACCTGAATGCAAAGGAATGTTGTAGAAGGTTTGTGAAGGGAAATCTTCAGAAAAGGAATTTTAGCTACGGTCAAGACAGACTAAGATTGAAATGAATGGGTTTTAAAGGTACATTGTATAAGACTGAAATTCTCTCTGTTCAAAAGGACAAAGTTTTCTTATATTAATTGATCTGCTGTCAAGAAAACGTAAATGGTTTTCTCTTTGCCTGCCCAGAAAAACCAGTTTCTATGTCTTATCAGGTGTTTAACATCCCTAATTTTATTTAGACATGTGCGTTAAAACTTTATCTGATTTTAGCAAATGTTGACAAGATTTAAGTTGTAAATCTCTTTAACTCGGGCTTTTCCTTGGTATGCGAAGTTACTCACGAAGTACTGCTAAACCAATGATAAACCTTGGGTTACATTTGGGAAAATGCTATAACTATTCTAGAGATTCTATGCATTTCCTAAAGTTTTAATGTTTTGAGAGATCATCGTTTGATATTGTAATTATGTGGAAATGTTATGTGTCACAGAAATAACCTGATTTCCTTGCCAGCTAAAGTGTAAACTCTCATCTCATCAGCTCTAACCATATGCATTCCGAGTTTTTGTCATTTATAATTGTTTTAATTCTCTTGTAAAATGAGTTTTATCTTAAAGGAGATTCATATAAAGGACTTTCAGGACAAACGCAAATATTTGACATACTTGAAAATCCTAAAACTGAAATGGGTAAGAATTTCTAAAACTAAAGGTGCATTAACCAGATTTAGTAACATGGGACTAAATGAACTAAAATATTATAGTGTTGTGTCTCTTAATGTTTTGTCTTATTTTAAGCATTGCTGGTTCTCTAATGTTTGCTCTTCCAGACTAGGGATAATTTTTTCTTAAGATACAGAAATGTAAAATTATTTATTTGCAAACAAATCAAAGCATTCAACTTTTCTCTCTATCTGAACCCTCTGAAATCAAAAGGTCTCAGTAAGTATTCTTTCTTCCATGGCAATCAGTCATTTGCATAAGTTCAGTAAGAATCTGTTCTCCTTGTAACAGGACACCATTGGAAACATGGGTTATTTTACCAAGGCTTTGACTGGAATGTCATGTTTGAGAAAAACATGCATAGACTCAGATATGACCAGACAGCTTTAAGGAACTAAGGTTGACTTTATGAAACCTGGAGCCATAAAGCCCCTTGGGACTACTGGCCTGATACCTTGCTTACAGAGTTCCCAGCAACCTCACCAGGTGAGTAAAGAATGTCACTTCCTGGCAGGATACTTTGGGAACCTCAGGAAGAAGAATTCGCCCAAATCAACAGGTATTGCAGGCATGTCTGATGGCAAGTACATGGCTTGGCTTCTGGCCCGGAGAGGCTACTAAAAGTTCAACCCAGAGATTCCTTATAAGAAGCTCCAGCAAAGTAGATTCTAAAAGATCTATATGATCACACTCACTGTTCTTGCTGAGCTTATGTAAATAATAGGCCAAGTTTGTTAAAACTGGACTTGTTTCTCAAACAAATTAGTCCTGATTTGGCTATCTCTGGAAATGAGGGTTATTTTAGAGAGAAAAATTATGTTTTAATAACACACCTTTATGGATGTTAAATTCTAGATTTGATTGTCTTTAAATGTTTGTTTACCTAAGCTAAACAATTTGAGGTAAACTTCAGAGAAGTTGCAAAATAGCTTCTTTAGTCGATCTTTTGTGGGGATAATAACAAGACCCCATGGCACGTGATTAAACAACTAGAAAATGGGCTTGATTCCCCTACAATTGTATAACTTAACTATCACCTTGTGGCTGGAATAATGAAATTACCTAAAAGCCAGCATACCACACTCCATAGGATTAACTATGTACTTGTGGAGATAATGGATGACCCCACTTTCTTTATGATTGGATTGGATGGTGCATGGGGGACTCCCCTTATCTCTTTACAAGTTTTCTCCCACTTGCCAGTGATCCTCTGTATTCAGGATATTGTTAGGGCTGGACCACTCAAAGGGCTTCTTAATGGTTTCATCCCTTAGTCATATTTATCCTAGAAGCCACCTCTGTTGAGGTGCAATTGCAAACAGATGCTTTAGCGAAGCATCGAACAGCCCTCCTCATAAAAAGAGCCTCAAAGCTCACTATGGGACAGTCCCTGACTGTAATGACTTCACATCAGGTCCAGATTTGTCTTAGAAGCCAAAGGCCACCAATGGGTGATGGAGGCCGACTTATTAAATACTGGGCTACACTAACAGATATGCCAGAAATAATACTTAAAACTTGTCAAACTTTAAACCTAGTTACCTGTATGCCTGAACCTGACCACTGTACTTCTTTCTCTATAGAGCAAAAACTGTTCAGAGGTTACTGATCTTGCTTACTATAGTTGGCCAGATTTAAGATGCCCCTGTTAAAAATACAAAAGACAGTTGGTTTACTGATGACAATACTTTTCACAAAAAGAATAAGAAAAGCTAGGTATGCCATAGTGCTCACTAGCACTTTGCAATTGCCAAAGCCTTAAAAATAAACATTAACACTGACTCCAAATATGCCTTCCTGGTACTACATGACCATGGAGCTATTTGGAAGGAAAGGGGATTGCTGTCAAGCCATAACTCCCCAATCAAATATGGGCCCAAGTTACAAAACCCTCCTTACCAACTATACTGAGGATGGCATATATCAAATCTGGGACACATATTTGTGGCTCACACCCAATATTGGACAGCTCAGTCAAAAGGCAGTTTTATGCTGGGAACAAAGAAATCATACGTATGATACTTGGGCAAATAACACACGACATCTAGGATGGCTATCACTAGAAATGTGTTCCCAAGTAATAGTACTCCAGGCTACTGACTGGATAAGGGGACCTGGCATTAGATGGTCAGCTCCAAACAGAACCCACTGGATATGTGGAACTAACCTGTGGCCCTGGCTTCCTCCAGGGTGGATAGGTGGCTGTACCTTAGGATTTGCCTGGATTCATGGGCTCATTACTAAAACCATCACCACTCCAGCTAATCTCCCCAATTTAAATCAAAAGTGGACACGATCTGTTTTTAAATGGTATGGTCACTTAACATCCATTTTTGCTCAATCTGTGGGACTAGAGGATGTCATTTGGCATGTAAAAGCCCTTAATAAATATACTACAAAGGCACTCAATGATTCATTAAATAGCATCTCCTTACTTAATATTGAAATCTCAGATATGCAAGGCAGTCCTATGAAATGGAATGGCCTTAGATGTCCTGACAGCAGCACAGGGTGGCACAAGCACAATTATCAAAGCAGAATGTTGTGTGTACATCCCAGACTATCACAAAATTGTCAAAGGATTAATAAAAGATATGAATACCCAGAAAAGGCTCTACAAGATCCTTCTCTCTCACTCAGAGTCACTCTCTCAGTGACTGGTTAGCTTCCTGGTTTGAGGGAAGACTATGGCCAACAATTAAAAATCTCCTTTTCGGGCTTCTCATTCTTATTGCCTTATTAATCTTAATATGTTGCTTTGTTCAATGTTTCTCTACTTGGTGCTGAGACTCCATTGCTACAATGACTTCACGACAATAGATGATCCTTACCATGCACAAAGACACTTCTTCACTGTCAGCACTGGATTCAGCTGCCTCTGTCTTTCGTAACTCCCCTATACGTTCCTCAACTGATCAATGTTGACCTGAGTAGGTAGGGACAGCTCAACGCCCCTCTTCAGCAGGATGAAGTTACAGAAGATGAGACCCTCCACCTTCAACTACCTTAAAGATTTAAGGGTCAAAATTGTTCAGGGGGGAATGATGAGGGAGCAGGAGGCTGACTGAGAACAAAGCAAAAGTTGGCACCTTGCATCCCCTCTCCACCCGCTCCCCTCAGTAATATATGTAACATTCCTCAGG
>NW_022633328.1:0-6404 GCF_010015895.1 Lontra canadensis
AAAAAAATTGGGCAGAAGATATGAATAGACACTTCTCCAATGAAGACATGCAAATGTCTATCAGACACATGAAAAAATGTTCATCATCACTAGCCATCAGGGAGATTCAAATTAAAACCACATTGAGATACCACCTTACTCCAGTTAGAATGGCCAAAATTAGCAAGACAGGAAACATGTGTTGGAGGGGATGTGGAGAAAGGGGAACCCTCTTCCACTGTTGGTGGGAATGCAAGTTGGTGCAGCCACTTTGGAAAACAGTGTGGAGATTCCTCAAGAAATTAAAAATAGAGATTCCCTATGACCCTGCAATTGCACTACTGAGTATTTACCCAAAAGATACAGATGTAGTGAAAAGAAGGGCCTTCTGTACCCCAATGTTTATAACAGTGATGGCCATGGTCGCCAAACTGTGGAAAGAACCAAGACGCCCTTCAAAGGACAAATGGATAAGGAATATGTGGTCCATATACACTATGGAGTATTATGCCTGCATCAGAAAGGATGAATACCCAACTTTTGTAGCAACATGGATGGGACTGGAAGAGATTATGCTGAGTGAAATAAGTCAAGCAGAGAGAGTCAATTATCATATGGTTTCACTTATTTGTGGAGCATAACAAATAGCATGGAGGATAAGGGGAGATGGAGAGAAGGGAGTTGAGGGAAATTGGAAGGGGAGGTGAACCATGAGAGACTATGGACTCTGAAAAACAATCTGAGGGTTTTGAAGGGGCGGGGGTGGGAGGTTGGGGGAACCAGGTCGTGGGTATGAGAGAGGGCACAGATTGCATGGAGCACTGGGTGTGGTGCAAAAACAATGAATACTGTTATGCTGAAAAGCAATAAAAAATTAAAAAAAAGAATTCTCTTTTTGTACTCTTACTGTTTATTTTTAATATGTGAAAAATCAATCCTAATTTCCTTTTATTTGCATATTCCATGTTTCCTGTGTGACATTTTATTCTTGTCTGAACTTTTCTTTATATGTTCTACCTTGATGGTATAGACAGATTTTCTCACCTGTATTCAGATTTTTGCTATGTTAGCTTTAACTTATTTTCTCTCCTTTGTTGTTCTGTTATTACATTCTTTATCAAAAGTTTCTGCAGTCTTATAGAATACTGACTTTCTCCTTGAAAGACTTGTCTCTACTCAGCCCCTTTCAAAACCATTCTTCATATCACTTTTAACTTTTCCACTCACTCTCTGACATCTTAAAAGGACTGTCCAGCATGCACTCTCTTAATCCAGCCTCCGAGAAACTTCTTCTTGTTCTAGAAAATCATCCTGTTTACCATCATATGTTGATTCTTTTTTTTATTCTAAAACTATGCTACAAAAACCTTTATAGACTTTATTCAAAGGAAATATAGTATGCTATGCATTATTAAAAGAAAAGAAAAGAAAAGACTGAAGTAGAGAGGCAGGCTTCCCATGAATTCTCCCTGGAATTGTTCTACCTGCAAGGTTGTGGCCCATTCAGATAATCAGGCACTTTTTATTGTATGTGGGGCATTGGAAGGTGGGTCGGACATTACCTTTTTGGACAGACCTGTAAGAGAAGAAGAGGGTCTGCTGCTCTAGCGTCTGGACTTTGTTATCTTAAATCTTTGGGCTCATCCTCATCATCCTCCCTTTCAAGTGCAATGAAATTTATGTCATTCCTCAAATCTTATTCTCTGTCACCTCAGGGCCTTCATGCTGTTACCTCTCCCTGCAACATTTTGACCTCTCATGCCAGCATCCAGTCATCACACCTGAGGCATCAGGCTTCAGTTTCAATGGATCTTTCCTGTTTTCATTCCTTGGGTTAGAGAGTTCTCATTTGTTTTCTCATTAACACCTTAAATACAACCCAGTGTAGCTTTTGTCATGCTTTATTATAACTATTTGGTTCCTTGTGCCAGTCTTTAAGTTTTCTGAGAGCATATGCTCATCTCAGAGGCATCTTCAACATGATGCCTAGAGGTACAATCTTGGTACTTACGACTTTTACTGGATTACATTCTTAGGAGAGTGACCCACCTTAGACCTTCATTTGCTCGCCTATACATCATAGGTGTTATTATACTTGTCTCATTATTTTGTATTTCTGATAATCAAATGCTTAGAAAAATTTCCAGCCTGATTCACAGTGAGTACTCTGTAAAGTTGGCTATAAAGCTTACTATAAAAGCAGTTCTTAATAATTTTATATATATATATATATATAAAATATGTATATGTATATATAATATTATAGGTTATTGTATATGCTATATATTACTCTATAATTTTATATTATTATTATTAGTCACAGACATATTCCCAGGATATGTAGCACAATAATTGCCATAGAATAGTGCTAAATCAATGCTTGTTGAATCAATGAACTAAAGAAGAATGTATCCAAATCTGAATTTTCCACAGTTCACTTTTAAAAATAAGATTTATTTATTTATTTTAGAAAGAAAGAGAGAGAGTGGGAAGTGCACATGAACATGGGAAGGGCAGAGGGAGAAGGAGAGAAACTCAAGCAGATTCCATGCTGAGTGTGGAGCTGGCATGGGGCTCATCTCACAATCCTGAGATCATGACCTGAGACAAAATCTAGAGTCAGATGCTTAAGCAACTGAGCCTCCCAGGTGTCCCTTCCACAGTCCACTGTTCAATGCAATGAATATTGCATTGAATGCAATGAATATTGCATTCTTCGACTTTATCTCCAATCATATCTTACAAGGTGGTATAATGAAGGTATAAGCCATAGGTCTTTTAAAGGAGTATATTTTTTAAACGATTTTATTTATTTATTTGACAGAAAGATCACAAGTAGGCAGAGAGGCAGGCAAAAGGAGAGGGGGAAGCAGACTCCGCACTGAGCAGAGAGCCCAATGTGGGGCTCGATCCCAGGACCCTGAGATCATGACCTGTTCTGAAGGCAGGGGCTTAAACCACTGAGCCATCCAGGTGCCCCAGAAGTGTTTTTTTTTTCCTTTTATAATGTAAATATTATGGTGTTTCCCATATACTAATAATAAATGATAATAGGAATAAAAATTCTAGTAAAAAATAACATTTCTTTAGTCCTTCCTGTCTGCCAAGCCTTATTCGAAGTATTTTACATACATAAGCCCACTTAGTACTTATTACTGGCTCGGTTTTATAGAAAAGGAAACCAAGGTTCAGATGGAATCAATATGTGACTCAAGGTCACAGACCTACAAACTGAAAAAGGAAATTCAGGAGATCAATAACAAACATGAAAAAATATTCAACCTTACTTGTTAAGAAATGCAAACTAGTAAAAAAGAAATACCATTATCATTATCAAATCAAGCAAAATTTTAAAAACAATGTTGACTAATGATAATAAAATGGTTATAGAACATACATAACCAAGAAGAGTTTAAATGTCACAAACTGTATGATGAATAATTTGGGAATATATATATATATATATATAAACACATATATATATATATATATATGAGATAATGAGAGAATATATATATATATGAGAGAATGAGAGAATAAAACACTAAAATGTTGGCAAAGACCCCATGAAAAGTATGCTAACCAAATCAGAAGGGACCCAAAGTCAGTGGGAGAAGAAATGGAATAAAAAAAGTTTAAAAAATGTGTGTGTGTGTGTGTGTGTGTGTATGTGTATATATATATATATATATATATATATATATATATATATAGTATATAATATATATACACATTATATATGTATATATATAGTTTATATATATTTTATATGTTAACATATGTATATCATGTTATATGTTAACATATATACATATATAACATATTATATATAACATATTATGTAATATAACATATAATATTATGTTATATGTTAACATATTGTGTATATATACACAAATTTTTAACATATAACATATATATATATATATATATATATACACACACACACACAGAAATTTTTTAAACTTTTTTACCCCATTTCTTCTCCCACTGACTTTGAGTCCCTTCTGATTTGGTTAGCATACTTTTCATGGGGTCTTTGCCACCCTTTTAGTATTTTATTCTCTCATTCGTATATTCTTATCTAGATAACATGACAAGGCGGAAAAACTCACCAAGAAAAAAAAAAAAGAAGAAGAAGAAGAAGAGGAAGAAATATAAGCAGTACCAAAGGCTAGGGACCTAATCAAAATAGACATTAGTAATATGTCAGAATTGAGTTCAGAATGAAGATTCCCAAGGTACTTGCTGGGCTTGAAAAAGGCATAGAAGATATTAAGGAAACCCTGTCTGGAGAAATAGAAACCCTTTCTGGAGAAATAAAAGAACTAAACTCTAACAAAGCTGAAATTTTAAAAAGCTATTAATCAAGTGCAATAAAAAATGGAGGCTCTTACTGCTATTATAAATGAGGCAAAAGAGAGAATTAGTGGTATAGAAGACAAATTGATGGAGAATAAAGAAGCTGAGCAAAAGAGAAACAAACAAGTACTGGACTATGAGAGGAGAATTCGAGAGATAAGTGATGCCATAAGATAAAAAAATTAGAATAATTGGGATTCCAGAAGAAGAAGAGACAGGGGACAGAAGGCATATTGGAGAGAATTATTATACAGAATTTCCTTAATATGGCATCAAATCCAAGAAGCACAGAGAACCCATCTCAAAGTCAATAAAGAATAGGACCGCATTACTGTCATCTAGTAGTAGAACTTACAAATCTTAGTGACAAAGAGAAAATCCTGAAAGCAGCTTGGGACAAGAAGTCAGTAACATACAATGCTATAAATAATATTTTGGCAGCAGACTTACCCACAGAGACTGGCAGGCCAGAAAGAAATGGCATGGTATATTCAGACACTAAATGAGGAAAACATGCAGCCAAGAATACTATATCCAGCTAAGCTATCATTGAAAATAGAAGGAAAGACAAAAGCTTCCAGGACAAACAAAAACTAAAGAATTTGTAAACACCAAACCATCCCTACAGGAAATATTGAAATGGGTCCTCTAAGCAAAGAGAGATCCTAGAAGTAGTAGACCAGAAAGGAACAGAGACAATATACAGTAACAGCCACCTTACAGACAATACAATGTCAATAAATTCATCTTTCAATATTATGCTGAATGTACCCTTTCAATAGTTCCCCTGAATGTAAATGGGCTAAACGCCCAAATCAAAAGACACAGCATATCAGAATGGAAACAAAAATAAAAGCCATCAATATGTGATCTACAAGAAACTCATTTTAGACCCACAAACACCTCCAGATTTAAAGTGAGGGGGTAGAAAACAACTTACCATGCTAATATACATCAAAAGAAAGCTGGGGTGGCAATCCATATATCAGATCATTTAGATTTTAAGCCAATGACTGTAAGAAGAGATGAGGAAGGACATATATCATAATCAACATGTCTCTCCAACAAGAATATCTAACGTTTTAAGTATCTATGCCCCTAACATGGGAGCAGTCAACTATATAGACCAAGTAATAACAAAATCAAAGAAACACATCGACAATAATACATTAATAGTAGGGGACGTTAACACTCCCCTTGCTGAAATGAACATATCATCCAAGCAAAAGTTCAAAAAGGAAGTAAAGGCCTTAAATGAGACACTGGAGTAGATGGACATCACAGATATATTTAGAACAATCGTTCCCAAAGTAACAGAATACATATTCTTCTCTAGCGCACATGGAACATTCTCCAGAACAAATCACATCCTGGGTCACAAATCAGGTCTCAATCAGTACCAAAGGATTGGGGTCATTCCCCGCATATTTTCAGACCACAATGCTCTGAAGCGAGAACTCAGTCACAAGAGGAAAGTTGGAAAGAACCCAAACACATGCAGGCTAAAGAGCATCCTATTTAAGGATGAATGGGTCAACCAGGAAATTAAAGAATTGAAAAAATTCATGGAAACAAATGATATGAAAACACAACAGTTCAAAATCTGTGGGACACAGCAAAGGCAGTTCTGAGAGAGAAATGAATAGCAATACAATCGTTTCTCAAGAAACAAGAAAGGTCTCAAATACAAAACCTAACCCTACACTTAAAGGAGCTGGAGAAAGAACAGCAGAGAAAGCCTAAACCCAGCCAGAGAAGAGAAATAATAAAGTTCAGAGCAGAAATCAATGAAATAGAAACAAACAAACAAACAACAACAACAACAAAAACAGTAGAAGGAAACAACGAAACTAAGAGTTAGTTCTTTGAAAGAATTAATATGATTGATAAATCCCTGGCAGGACTTATCAAGAAGAAGGAGAAAGGACCCAAATAAATAAAATAATCAATGAAAGGGTAGAGATCACAAGCAACACCAAAGAAATGCCAACAATTATAAGAACATATTATGAGCAAGATATGAAAACACAACAGTTCAAAATCTGTGGGACACAGCAAAGGCA
>NW_022633329.1:0-6397 GCF_010015895.1 Lontra canadensis
CTGCCAGTAGGAAGAACTCAGTGGTGCCCAGGAAGAAATAGAGGAAAAACTGGAGAAAGCAACCTGGGAGAGAAATGGTTTTGTATCCATTCAGGATGTTGGCCAGCATCTTGGGGAAGATGACCGAGGTGAACCATATCTCCAGGACAGCAAAGTTGCGGAGGAAGTAGTACATCGGGGTGTGGAGGCGCCTGTCCATGAGGGTGATACCCACAATGAGGAGATTCCCCAGCAGAGTTAGTAGGTAGGTCAGGAGCAGCCCCAGGAAGATGAGCATCTGTAGCTCACAGGCATCTGAGAGCCCCAGGAGGACAAACTCAGTGACAGTGGTGTGGTTCCTCATGGCTCCTCTGACATCCGCTGGGGGTGGCCAATCAGAGGTGTGCAACATCAGGATTTGTGGTATTCTGGGTATCTGAGGGCACTTGGAACTGAAAGGAAAGAGGGATGAGTGTTCTATTTTCAGCTGAAGGAGTCCTTTTGTTTTTTTGGATCTATCAGTCCCTTTCTCAGCCTTCTCATGCTTGTTGTCCAGATTCCTCATTGAGTTAGCCTCAAGTCACACGTATTCTGACCCAATTTAAATCAATTTTCTGGGATTCTCTGGGGGAAAGTATTGCCTTTACCAATTCTTTTTCATTTCTTGTGTTTCTTTCTTTCTTTTTTTAAAATTTTATTTATTTATTTGAGAGAGAGAATGAAAGAGAGAGCATGAGAGGGGAGAGGATCAGAGAGAGAAGCAGACTCCTTGCTAGGAAACTCTGTATTAAGCTCCTTTCATTCTTTTCTTTTAGATTAGATGATGGTTTTTTCATATTCACCCAAATGTACAAGGGGCCTCTCAAGTGTATTAAAACAAATCCCTCTGCAAATCTTGTGTCCAATGGATCACAGACCTTTGTAGAAAACATTGATGGAATAATTACTCTAGAGCTTGTTACAATAGGCATTTAAGTTAGAGATGGTGGTTGCACCTGAGATCCATCATTCACTAACTTGTCTAGGACCGGTTATCTACCCCACCAAAACTTTTTCTTGATAGGAACAATAACAGCATATTTGTAAAGAGTTCTCCCAGAGCTTAAATGAATGATGCATACCCAACACTTAGCACAAGGCTAGCCACAGAGCAAGCAGCTGTGTAATGTTAGCTATTTGAATTTCTCCCTTTGTGACTGAAACTCTAGTAGGACAAACAGTCAAATTGGAGAAAAGACACTGGGATTTGGGGCCATAAGTATTTAAACAAAAAGTTAAAAAAATATGAAGGCATTGTCAGCTCATTATAAGGAAGTTTAGGAAACACAGAGAAGTGGAATAAAAGAATCACATGTAGCCCCACAGAGGCACTTTTATGCACATTTTGATTTATTTCTATTATATTTTTTCCATTCTTATCTAGTGTTTATTGTTTTATCTACCATGCTCATAGACGATGTATTTTGCTTCTCTTTCCTTCTGACATATTACTGTAAAAAATTTTTGTCAATTTATTACAAACTTATCATTATATTATTTGATTGATACATTGGGAGGGAAGCATGTGCTTTGAAACTGATATATAGTGAGGAAGAGAGCATATATTTGTGGATGTGGCATCATGTTTAATATTTTGGGATAATATCCTAAATATAATAACACAGATAATAACAATTAATGATGATATTCAGAATTGTTCATTGGCCAGTTTCAAGTTCAGATGTTTGTTTTAAATAATTTTTAAATGGCTTATTTTAAATGATTGTTATTTAAATGATTGTTTAATACTGTCCATGGAGGTCTGGGTAAAGAACTAGGCAACCTTGCCATTGGTTGTTTTTTTATAGATTTGACAGGTTAAGGCAAGCTTCTATAGGGAGCAGGATAATGTGATAAGATTGCATCAGAAAAGTGGTAACACACTACTTTATAGCTATGTGACATATGTATTTTGATGGAGAAGGACTGGATGAGAACACTTAAAAATTAACATGATCGCCAGTAAGGATGGGAGGATTGTGGATGATTTGTCTTTCCTCTTTTAATTATTGCTTATAAAATAACTTCAGTTCAAACTCGTAAGAGAAGCCAGCACAGTGAGACCACTTGTGTTAAGAGATGGGCAGAGTACTTTGGGAGAGACAAATGGGAAACAAATGACTGTCCATGAAAACAGTGAGAAAAAGCTTTAGAGTTTCTGTGACTCAACAGCTGGATCTGAGTCAGAATACTGAGAATGATGAAAAAAATCAAATGGGCCATAGCCTGCCAGTGGCACCGGCAGATAGATGACAGGTTTCTAGGCAGAGCGTCCAGAACTATCAGATTCCCCTTCCCCCATTCCCAAAATGCATCAATGCAGGTTACCTACTAGCTACCAGGTGAGGTGCTCAGTTGTCTTCACAAGGCACTTGTGATGATGGAGACCCCTGGTTTTCACAGGAAATTCCAGGCTCTACAATGTTGCCTGAGGACCACACCTCTTCCGGGGACTCACCAGAGATTCAAAGTGAAGGAAGCTCCAGAGCTGTAACATGGTCTGCAGGTCATGGATATAGGCATGTCCTGTCTTCTTTGTAGTGCATGTGTCACAAACCTCCATGTTTTTCAACAACCAATCTTCCTTATGAAATGCTCCCCAACTCCTTTGTCACCAACACATCCCCAGACCTCCTCAGAAATGAGCGATCTTGGGTATTCCCCAGAACTTCTGGGTTCACCAGTTTTCAGGAAGTTTCTATTGCTTCTGCCCTATCACAGTACCTCTGCTGGGCCACCTTCCTGGGGAAATGGATGTAGACACACAATTAATTATTTACCCATCCCTCCTAAACTAAGGCAAAGGCAAACGTCAACTGGTGCAGATTCGTATGACTCATCTTCAGTTGGGCTTAAGAGGCTTCTGGCTAATGGTACATGCCTTTCCAGGGTCATGGTGCCCATAGAGGATTCTGGGGTAAACAATTAGTGGCAGACGTCTTGTCTCTGTGGAGGTGGCATTGGGCCGGGGCTGCTTGAGGTTCTGTTTGGTCTCCATGGGGCTCAGAGATATACAAGGTACACAGCTCAAACTTAACCAATCTAGAGAGTCCCTCTCTTCTTTTGCAGGGTGAAGCTGTGCTTCCCCTGAGATTCATTACCATCACTGGCAACAGGGAGTTAGGAAGGTCCCTTACCTCTAACTTTCTTCAAATTTGAGATGGAGACTTTACTTTTTTCTGGCTGAGAAACTCAAAACTCCTCACGATGTTTAATTATAACAAAGAAGTTCAGCTATCAAAACATTCAACAGATTTTTGCTGAGTGCTTAATGTGTGACAAGTAACGTCTAGATGCCAGAGATGTACAGGCAGAGCCTTGTGGGGACCAAAGACATTAAGCAATCACACAAGTGGTTAATTACTATGGTGACAAGTGTCTTGAAGGAGAGCTCACACGACATCCTGAGCTAGACTGAAAGACAAGGGAGGGTGTCCCTGATGGAGTTCTATAAACCTGAGACCTGAAGGATGAGTTGGAGTGTGGGGGATGAAAACTTTTCATTCATTAATTAATCCTTCATTCAACACATGTTCACTGAGCACCTACTATGTGCCAAGCACTGTGCTATGCAGTGAGGATGACTATGAGTAGTAAGTGAAAGAAACATGCTCCTAGTCCCCATGGAACTTACTTTTCATTGGGAGAGTCTTGGTAAGAGGATCTTAGGACATAGTCCCCAACTTGGCTTTTGACCCATTCAAGTGACAACTACTGTGTAATCCCACCTTCTTTCTTTGGTCACCACACTACCACTGAGTGGATAAAACTGGCTGATGTAAGTTGACTGTAGTGAGTAGTATGATTTTAGGAGCCAATGGTGTGTTTGGAAAGGCAAATGAGTGACTCACTTTCAGCTGCTCTCTGTTTTTATTTATTTTTATTTTTTTATATTTTATTTATTTATTTGACAGAAATCACAAGCAGGCAGAGAGGCAGGCAGAGAGAGAGGAGGAGGAAGCAGGCTCCCCGCTGAGCAGAGAGCCTGATGCGGGGCTCGATCCCAGGACCCCGAGATCATGACCCGAGCCGAAGGCAGAGGCTTTAACCCACTGAGCCACCCAGGTGCCCCTGCTCTCTGTTTTTAAGTGGCCAAGTGAGTTAATTTGACTATGGTTTCTCTCTCCCGAGAAACCGGCTGTTCTTGATGTGGTAGAATGGCCAGTGTTGGTGAACTGCTCCCTAAACACTTAGATGTCATGTGAACTGCTTGTGGAGTCACCTTACCAGGTGGTAAGAGGCAGACTATACCGCTGACCCATAAGAAGGAGACCCAGACAGCTGGACATCTGAGGGTAAAGAGTGAACGTGGTACACACTGTACCTGCTGGATCTGCTTATCGAAAGTTTATTCCTTCTCTGGCCAGATCAGAAAGGGCTTTTTTAAGCCTTGCAGCTTTTGAATGGTGATCATCCACCATTGGGCACCTGCCAGGCATGGTGAGAAATGAGAACATTGACTCCCCTCTGTGACTAGACTTACTCCCTTTTCTTCCATGGAATTCCCTTTTCTTTCCTGACAATGGTTTTATCCTTATTATGTGAATCTTTGTTTCTGGGTAAAGGGCTCCTCATCTGAAAGAAAGAGCCTGACTTACTCTCCTGGAACTGGGAAATTAGTCTTTTTCTCACACTAACACTCAGAAGAGGAACACATATTAATATATATGCACTAACAAGACATTGTCAGGACTGTGAATGTATGGAGTGAGTGTTTGAGGAGAGAAAACCAGGTGAGACCTGCCTTAGATGAATGCCAGGAAAGGAATGGCCAAGAAAGTATGACTGTAGCTCAGACATGAAGGCAGAATCAGGGTTGCCCAGGTGACTGGTCATGAAAGTTTTCAGGAAATAGAACAGAATATTTCAAGGCCATGATATGGCAAAGAGCTGGTGTTCCTGAAGCACAGCAAGCGGCCCAGTGAGTCAGGAAGAGGGTGATGGTGTTGTGAGATTTGGTTGGAGTGTTGTGCTGGATTCAAAATTTGCAGAGCCTTGAAGACCTGGTCTGCAACAAGGATTATGCATTCCAAGCCACATAATACATTTTCTTCAACATGACATTTGTGTAATAATTATTTTGGAATGAATAAATATAGTAATTAATTTCTTTATTTAATGTTTGTTTATTTGCCAGTGTGTCTTTATTTTTTCCTTCATGAACATAGTGAACATTTTAGTAACAAACTTCAATAGGTCAAATTGTGTATTTCACTTTATATGGTATTTACTACAATATTTGCAATACACATTTTAAAAAAATATATTTTATTTATTTATTTGACAGAGGGAGAGAGAGAGAGAGAGACAGACAGAGAGCAAGAGAGGGAACAGAAGCAGGGGGAGTGGGCAAAGGAAAAGCAGAGTTCCCGCTGAGCAAGGAGCCTGATACGGGGCTCGATTCCAGGACCCTGGGATCATGACCTGAGCCAGAGGCAGAGGCTTAATGACTGAGCCACCCAGGCATCCCTGGAATACACAGTTTATAGCATTTTGAATAGAAATCGTTTTGCTGAGAACTGGTGTGAACTTCAGAAAGAAGTGAGGGAAGGTAGGATGATAAATGGAGGAAATGAACTAACATTTATTGAGGACTTACTATGTGCCGGTCACTACTTGAGGCATCTTGCATAGATATCTCATTTGACTCTCATCAAACTCCTTTGGAATGGGCATTGCATTCCCATTTTACAGAGGAGAAAACTGAGGCTAAAGAGAAGAAACCAACTAGTAGGTCGAAGAGCCTTTGTCATTAGGAATGAGGAATTTCTATGAATTTTAGTACTAAAAGACCATAAGTAGCTTATATACAAATAATGAGGAGTCAGCCTTAGTCCTTTGTTGAGTTCTTGCTGATGTGTTACTGTGATAGCAGTGCAAGTGTGAAATGAGGGCAGTGCTAACAGAGGACTGTTAGCAGAGGACACAAAACAATCCAATTAGTCTTCAAGCACTTATTGAGTATTTATATGGTCAATGCCAATGGGTTGGTGCTTGAGGCTTATGGTGAGTTACAGATCTATTACCTGCTCCCAAAGAGTTCTTTATATTCTGTTGGGAGGCCAGGCAGACACAGGCGGAATGAAGAGAGTAATTCAAATCTGATAATTAATAAAAATGCCTTGACGGTCTAGAGAAATCATGAGTCCATGCTGAATTGCATAGTGACTGATACCCTGGAAACATGGCATCAGAGAATTTTCTAAGTGGGGAAGTCTCATTTTCTTGCTGGGACCTGATAGTCCCTTAGCTTGTCTGGGAATATTATCTCCAACTTCCTAGTTCCAAGGCTTTATAAGAAGAGTCTGTTTGCCTGCTCCCTAAACACCTGCTTCACCTGTTTGTTCCTCAGAGTGTAGATGAAGGGATTGAGCATCGG
>NW_022633330.1:0-6386 GCF_010015895.1 Lontra canadensis
TTCCTTTATCAGAGAAGCCTTTCGCAAATATTTTCTCCCAGTCAGTGGCTTGTCCTCTGATTCTCTTAATATTGTCTTCCTTAAAGCAGAAGTTTTTAATTTTAATAAAGACCTGCTTATCAATTATTTCTTTCATGGATTATATTTTTGGTGTTGTATCTAAAAAGGCATCACAATATCCAAGGTCATCTAGGTTTTCTCTTCCAATTATTCTCTTTCCCTTAGTGGTAAAATGTAAATAATAGGAAAAGAAAGTCATACATAATTCTACTTCTTAGGGATGAATATTGATAGAATTTTGGTGTAATACCCTTTCAAATATGCACTTGGGTTCACACATTTACTTACATAAATGGGCCCATTGACCCCATTTTACCAGTTTGCAATCTGTTTTTTATACTTAAAAATATGTCATACATATTTTCCATAATAATATGTTTAATTAATTTTTATATATTTGTTTTTCAGGTTCCAAAAGTAAATATGTTCATTATACAGTTTACATATTACAGAAATACACAATGCAGAAAGTGAAAGCTTTCCAACGTCTTTAATGGCATCTTTACGCTTTCCACATCTTTTTGAGTCAATATTATAAATATTTATTTTCGTAGAAAATTATCCATTTTCAGGGCACCTGGGTGGCTCAGTGGGCTAAGCCTCTGCCTTCGGCTCAGGTCATGATCTCAGGGTCCTGGGATGGAGCCCCACATCAGGCTCTCTGCTCAGCAGGGAGCCTGCTTCCTCCTCTGTCTCTGCCTGCCTCTCTGCCTACTTGTGATTTCTGTCTGTCAAATAAATAAATAAAATCTTAAAAAAAGAAAATTATCCATTTTGTAAACCTTTCAAATCTATTAACTTAATCTCAAAATCAATTAACTTAGTCTTAAACACAAATCCCTACCATACATAAAATCTATCACCATTCTTTGCATCTGTCCGAGGAATTCTTCACACAGTTCTCTCCACCTTCTCCACCTTCCAACATCAACCTTTTCTTCAAAAGGTCCTGCTAAAATGTGGCCTCCAAGTTCTTTGGACAAACTAAGTCTCCCCCATCTCTGCCCTGGCACACTCCTTTCTATGGTGTGAAGTTTGCTCCTTTCATGAATACCCCTCAACACCACAGAGGCAGCGGAAGGGAGTGGGAAGAATGCAGCCAGAGCGGGGCTTGAGTCTGAGTCTTGCCACTTTGTCGCTGGGGACCTTAGGCCCTCATTTCACTTGAGCTTCAGTGTTCTCCTATGTAAAATGGGAAAATGATCACACCTACCTCTCAGGGTTAAAGTAAGAATGAAATGACCCACTGCAGGGAAGGTCCCCGGCGCTCATTATTCTATGTGATGTGCAAATGTAGCCCTTGCCAGGTCCCAGGGGAAGAGTCCAGAGCCAGGGTCTCAAGAGCCCCAGGAAACACTGACTTGAAATCCACAATGGAAGCCCTGAGAGGCCACGTACAGAACCTGGCAGGTGGATGTAAACCACCACACAGCTAGTTTTCCCTTCTGTTGGACAAGCCCTAAAGTGCCAGGAGGGCCCAGGATACTGGGGGAGCGTTGTTTTCTTAAACTCTCATGGGTTGCCTGGCTTGGCCTCCCACCTGAGGAGCGGCAGAAGACCCAAAAAAAGTTGAAATCATCGACTCAAAGGGTTATTTCTATTCATAGCAGTATTATCCACAATAGCCAGAATATGGAATTAACCCAAGCATCCCCCATGGGTGAATGGATAAATGAAATGTGGTAGATACACACAATGGAATACTATTCAGTCTCAAAAAGGAAGGGAATTCTGACACATATTATAACTTGGATGAACCTTGAGAACATTATGCTAAATAAGATAAGCCAATCACCCAAAGACAAATACGGTATGATTCCACTTATATGAAGTACCTACAGTAGTTAAATTCATAAAGAGAGAAAGCAGGAGGGCGGTTGCCACGGCTCAAGAGGAGGATTACTAGAGAATTACTGTTTAATGGGTATAGAATTTCAATTTCACAAGATGTTAAGAGCTCTGGAGATGGATGCTGGTGATGGTTTCACAATAATGTGAAAGTACTTAACGCCACTGAACTCTACCCCTAAAAATAGTTAAAATGGTAAATTTTCTGTTGTGTGTATTTTACCACAATTTAGAAAATGTTTTGGGGGCCTTCTAGTTGCCCAAGCTGGGGATTTCCACACCACCGCCTAGAGAACCGTGTCCAGTGGGCACCAAGGGCACAGAGCCTGCTCCCCACTCCCTTCTCCACATGGCAAATGCCAAGGAGATAGGAGCCTGTGTCCCAGCTTCCTCCCGGCTCTGAAAAACTAAGATGAGAACTAGAGAGAATAGAAACGTGGGCTTCAAAAAAGTAGATAGAGAATTAAAAATACAATTGAAAATCACGCTCACTATTCGAAGATTAAAAACATTCTTTAGAACCTGGGTTTTATTAGCCGACATGCTTTCTGCATCGCACAGGAGGGAGGAAGCCAGGTCACCGGTGCTCTCTGTAGGGGGCAAGCAGGTGAAATGATTATGAAATATGTCAAATAAATGGTCCTTTTTTCTCCCCAGGAGATAAGGAAAGGTAATTTGGTCTGTCAGTCGCGCACACAGAAGACGTCATGGTCAACTGCATTAATACTGACTACTTTGTCCAGAGTCACAGAGCTAAAAGAAATTACAGAATCTTTCTCCTGTGAATTCTGGCATGACTCTCAGCAGACCTTTCCCCACCTGAATTCACAAGAGAGATGAATAATAAAAGGAAGGGCCTACAGTGGGACCCAGAGCCTGCTGCTGGCTATCTGGGCATGGTAGCCAGAGCCAAGCTGCTTTCCTCTGCTCCCAAGACCCCGTCTCCCAGCCAGCCCCTCCAGCCTCCCAGGTCACCACGCCCTTCTTGGGTCCTGTTTCAGCCAGAACAAACCCTAGCTCTTTCCTGTGGGTGGCCAGTCAGTTCTCTGCCCTGTTCCTCCCTTATCTGCACTGTGAAGGCCCATCTCCCAGCCAGTGGCAGACTACCTCCCTGTCCTCTGATACCGCTCCCCACTTCAAAATGCTCACTTCTTTCTGCAGTTGTTAGGGGAATGTTGTGTCCAGATCTTCTTTCCCTAAACACCTCAGGCTTCCTGGAGGACAGAGCTAGGCAGCTTCCCCTCCTTTCTAGCCCAGGGTCTGGCCATTACCTGTAGAAGAGATGAGTTCATGAAGTCTCTGCAAGTTTTCTCTTTTATAATCTAACGAAAGGATGTATATGATGGGTTTTTTTCTTTTCTTTCTTTCTTCCTTTGGAATTGGTGATGGCGAAGGGGTGTGCTGGCCAGGCTGGGGTGGACACTGGAAGGCTCTCGAAAGCCCACTGTCAAGTTGCTGAGTTGTAGGAGGCAGACTTCACTTTCACGCCCTGCCACAGTGGGGTGGGTCAGGGAGCCCAACCCCAGATCCCTACCCAGTGGCTTGACAAAGTCCCTGCCCTTTTCTGCTTTTGCAGACTTGTCAGTTTTGGGAACAGTGAAACCTCTTCTGACATAGCTATATTACCTCATGTAATAAGGTACTGCATTATTTTTAGAATGTTCTACCCAATTTTATTATCAGTTAATTATGTATTAACATTTTAAGAAAATGAGCATTTGCCCAGCAACTTAAGCTAAATCTTTTTTTTTTTAAAGAATTTTATTTATTTATTTGAGAGAGGGACAGTGAGAGAGAGCATAGTCAGAGAAGGTCAGAGGGAGAAGCAGACTCCCCGTGGACCTGGGAGCCTGATGCGGGACTCGATCCTAGGACTCTGGGATTATAACCCGAGCCAAAGGCAGTTGCTTAACCAACTAAGCCACCCAGGTGCCCTAAGCTAAATCTTTAAATATGTATTTATTCCTTTTTTTTTTTTTAATGCACGCCCGTTTTCTTCTGCAGATGTGGAAGACACATTTGGAGCCTTCTGTACAAAGGTGCCTTCTTGGCTCCAAGAGCAGGGTTTGCAGGGGGCTGGGAAAGACCTGGAACGTGAGGTCCACAGCATGTAGCAGAGACCGGGGCCTCACTGGTGATTGGGGAGGGCCACCATCACACTGTTGCAGCTTGGTAGAATTTGGGAAGAGGGGAGGTGGGTGCAGCTGAGAGTCACATGGGTGAGGGTGCATGAATGTGAAACCAGCACCTGGAGGGTTATGGCTTTAAGAAATAAACCTCATCAGGTCACCTGCGTGGCTCAGTGGGTTAAGCATCCAACTCTTGATCTCAGGATCATAAGTGCAAGCCCCATGTTATGCTCCATACTAGGCATGAAGCCTCCTTAAAAATAGAGAGAGAGAGAGAGGAAGGAAGGAAGGGAGGGAGGAAGGAAGGAAACCTCTTGCCACATCTGGGTGGTTTGGTGAAGCCTCCCAGAGGACAGTAAACCTAGCCCCATGGGACCCAGACTCCCCAACGTATTTGTCCTTGGGCCGGTGGCAGGCTTAAGTCGCCTCAGTTCCCTGGGTTTATAGTAAGGAGGTGTTGCTGTGGTCACCCAAGGACCTTCCTGCCCTACCTTGGCCCTCACTGTCAGCCTGTGAATCACACAGAGGTTGCCCCAAATCTCTAATCCACATAACAAGGGGAGGTGACAGCCATTCTGGCTCCAGGACATACAGGGGAGAGATGCCAGCTCCCTCCCAGGATTCCCTGAAGATGGAGATGTCCAGTAACTGTCTACACCAGGAATCAGCAAACTCAGGCCCGTGGGCCAAATCCTGCCAGTTATCTATTTGTGTATGGCTTGAGGGCTAAGAATGAATTTTACATTTTGAAATGGCTGGAGACAATAAAAAAAGAATAATATTTTGTGACATAGGAATATTATATAAGATTACAGTATCTATAAATAAAGTTTTATTGGGACACATTCAAATTCATTCATTTTCACATTGTCTGTGGCACTTCTGTGCTACAATGGCAGAGTAGTTGTGATGGAGACTATGTGGCCTTAAAGGCTAAATTATTTACTCTCTGGCTCTTTATAGAAAACGTTTGTCAGCCCCTCCTCTACAGTACTTTTCTGTGGGAGTTACAAGCAAAATCTTCCTCTTCTTCTTTTTAAAGATTTTATTTATTTGAAAGAGAGAGAGTGAATGAGAGAGAGAGAGAGCATGGGCAGGGGGCGAGGAGGAGGCAGACCCCCCGCTGAGCAGGGAGCCCATGGGACTCCATCCCAGGACCCTGGGATCATGACGTGAGCTGAAGGCAGATGCTTAACCGACTGAGTCACTTAGGAGTCCCAAGGGGAATTTTCTTTTAACAGACTAGATGGGATTTCCCAGTTTTCTGTTCTAGTGAGATGTAAGTGTAACTCACTTAATAAACACCTAAGCACTTTCTTGGCTGGGTCACTAAGTAAACAGAGATAAATCAGATCTAGTCCCTACCCTGAACTGGCAGGTGTGTATGTATGTAAATTGCAGTATAGAGCTCCACGGTGTATATTTTTTACAAGATACCTGGAAGCTTAAAGGAGGGAGTGACTAACTCTGCCTGGTGAAATCAAGGAGGGCTTCTGAGAGGAAGTGATGAGTGAACATCATTACTGCATTTAGCTGGACAGACTGTTTATTATAGAAATCAAGGGCACCCCCTACAGTTGTGCATCATAAACCTGAGTCAGTCTTGAAAGACTCTTAATTGAAAGTGAGAGATCATTAACTCACTCAGGCCTATCAAGGAATTCAGTGCCTCCTGAAAAGTAGGAGTCTGTGTGCAACCAGGCAAGACTTGATGTGGAGGATCAGGTGGTGCTATAGGGCCCTGTCTTTCCCAATCTCTTGGAGGAACCCCACTTTGTCCCAGGGACTATAGAATAATCCTAGAAAAAGATACTGATTGGCTACTTGAGGTCACATGTCCACTCCTAAACCAATCACGGTGCTGAGGAGGCAGGGCAGAGCCATCCTTGAGATCATCTACCTCAGAGGGCCAGAGTCAGAGGACAGAGCCATCACCATGGACAGCCTCACTGAGTTGGAGACAAGTGGTTCTCTCAAGGAAACTTGCAAACAAAACCACACATCCAGCACAAAAAGTCAGAAAGACCTCTTCCAAAAGACCAGACAGGAAAAGTCTGTAACCGGGACATTGTCAGGTCTATCCCTAAGGCCTCTACAATGCATGAGAAAATCACCAGCAGTGGCCCTTGAGATGTACCCTGGACAGCCCTGCCCATTCCAACTCAGGAGGACTGGTGCCCTCTGAACACAGCGTGGGAAGAGAAAGCAGGCACTCCTTTTCCCACCTTCTCTGGGCTGTGAGAGCCCCATGGGTGCTTGGAGTCCTCTTATTTGATCCATGGAACACTTTGTTTTTATTTATTTATTTAAGATTTTATTTCATTATTAGAGAGAGAGAGTGTGTGCACA
>NW_022633331.1:0-6386 GCF_010015895.1 Lontra canadensis
TGTGCACACACTCTCTCTCTCTAATAATGAAATAAAATCTTAAATAAATAAATAAAAACAAAGTGTTCCATGGATCAAATAAGAGGACTCCAAGCACCCATGGGGCTCTCACAGCCCAGAGAAGGTGGGAAAAGGAGTGCCTGCTTTCTCTTCCCACGCTGTGTTCAGAGGGCACCAGTCCTCCTGAGTTGGAATGGGCAGGGCTGTCCAGGGTACATCTCAAGGGCCACTGCTGGTGATTTTCTCATGCATTGTAGAGGCCTTAGGGATAGACCTGACAATGTCCCGGTTACAGACTTTTCCTGTCTGGTCTTTTGGAAGAGGTCTTTCTGACTTTTTGTGCTGGATGTGTGGTTTTGTTTGCAAGTTTCCTTGAGAGAACCACTTGTCTCCAACTCAGTGAGGCTGTCCATGGTGATGGCTCTGTCCTCTGACTCTGGCCCTCTGAGGTAGATGATCTCAAGGATGGCTCTGCCCTGCCTCCTCAGCACCGTGATTGGTTTAGGAGTGGACATGTGACCTCAAGTAGCCAATCAGTATCTTTTTCTAGGATTATTCTATAGTCCCTGGGACAAAGTGGGGTTCCTCCAAGAGATTGGGAAAGACAGGGCCCTATAGCACCACCTGATCCTCCACATCAAGTCTTGCCTGGTTGCACACAGACTCCTACTTTTCAGGAGGCACTGAATTCCTTGATAGGCCTGAGTGAGTTAATGATCTCTCACTTTCAATTAAGAGTCTTTCAAGACTGACTCAGGTTTATGATGCACAACTGTAGGGGGTGCCCTTGATTTCTATAATAAACAGTCTGTCCAGCTAAATGCAGTAATGATGTTCACTCATCACTTCCTCTCAGAAGCCCTCCTTGATTTCACCAGGCAGAGTTAGTCACTCCCTCCTTTAAGCTTCCAGGTATCTTGTAAAAAATATACACCGTGGAGCTCTATACTGCAATTTACATACATACACACCTGCCAGTTCAGGGTAGGGACTAGATCTGATTTATCTCTGTTTACTTAGTGACCCAGCCAAGAAAGTGCTTAGGTGTTTATTAAGTGAGTTACACTTACATCTCACTAGAACAGAAAACTGGGAAATCCCATCTAGTCTGTTAAAAGAAAATTCCCCTTGGGACTCCTAAGTGACTCAGTCGGTTAAGCATCTGCCTTCAGCTCACGTCATGATCCCAGGGTCCTGGGATGGAGTCCCATGGGCTCCCTGCTCAGCGGGGGGTCTGCCTCCTCCTCGCCCCCTGCCCATGCTCTCTCTCTCTCTCATTCACTCTCTCTCTTTCAAATAAATAAAATCTTTAAAAAGAAGAAGAGGAAGATTTTGCTTGTAACTCCCACAGAAAAGTACTGTAGAGGAGGGGCTGACAAACGTTTTCTATAAAGAGCCAGAGAGTAAATAATTTAGCCTTTAAGGCCACATAGTCTCCATCACAACTACTCTGCCATTGTAGCACAGAAGTGCCACAGACAATGTGAAAATGAATGAATTTGAATGTGTCCCAATAAAACTTTATTTATAGATACTGTAATCTTATATAATATTCCTATGTCACAAAATATTATTCTTTTTTTATTGTCTCCAGCCATTTCAAAATGTAAAATTCATTCTTAGCCCTCAAGCCATACACAAATAGATAACTGGCAGGATTTGGCCCACGGGCCTGAGTTTGCTGATTCCTGGTGTAGACAGTTACTGGACATCTCCATCTTCAGGGAATCCTGGGAGGGAGCTGGCATCTCTCCCCTGTATGTCCTGGAGCCAGAATGGCTGTCACCTCCCCTTGTTATGTGGATTAGAGATTTGGGGCAACCTCTGTGTGATTCACAGGCTGACAGTGAGGGCCAAGGTAGGGCAGGAAGGTCCTTGGGTGACCACAGCAACACCTCCTTACTATAAACCCAGGGAACTGAGGCGACTTAAGCCTGCCACCGGCCCAAGGACAAATACGTTGGGGAGTCTGGGTCCCATGGGGCTAGGTTTACTGTCCTCTGGGAGGCTTCACCAAACCACCCAGATGTGGCAAGAGGTTTCCTTCCTTCCTCCCTCCCTTCCTTCCTTCCTCTCTCTCTCTCTCTATTTTTAAGGAGGCTTCATGCCTAGTATGGAGCATAACATGGGGCTTGCACTTATGATCCTGAGATCAAGAGTTGGATGCTTAACCCACTGAGCCACGCAGGTGACCTGATGAGGTTTATTTCTTAAAGCCATAACCCTCCAGGTGCTGGTTTCACATTCATGCACCCTCACCCATGTGACTCTCAGCTGCACCCACCTCCCCTCTTCCCAAATTCTACCAAGCTGCAACAGTGTGATGGTGGCCCTCCCCAATCACCAGTGAGGCCCCGGTCTCTGCTACATGCTGTGGACCTCACGTTCCAGGTCTTTCCCAGCCCCCTGCAAACCCTGCTCTTGGAGCCAAGAAGGCACCTTTGTACAGAAGGCTCCAAATGTGTCTTCCACATCTGCAGAAGAAAACGGGCGTGCATTAAAAAAAAAAAAAGGAATAAATACATATTTAAAGATTTAGCTTAGGGCACCTGGGTGGCTTAGTTGGTTAAGCAACTGCCTTTGGCTCGGGTTATAATCCCAGAGTCCTAGGATCGAGTCCCGCATCAGGCTCCCAGGTCCACGGGGAGTCTGCTTCTCCCTCTGACCTTCTCTGACTATGCTCTCTCTCACTGTCCCTCTCTCAAATAAATAAATAAAATTCTTTAAAAAAAAAAAGATTTAGCTTAAGTTGCTGGGCAAATGCTCATTTTCTTAAAATGTTAATACATAATTAACTGATAATAAAATTGGGTAGAACATTCTAAAAATAATGCAGTACCTTATTACATGAGGTAATATAGCTATGTCAGAAGAGGTTTCACTGTTCCCAAAACTGACAAGTCTGCAAAAGCAGAAAAGGGCAGGGACTTTGTCAAGCCACTGGGTAGGGATCTGGGGTTGGGCTCCCTGACCCACCCCACTGTGGCAGGGCGTGAAAGTGAAGTCTGCCTCCTACAACTCAGCAACTTGACAGTGGGCTTTCGAGAGCCTTCCAGTGTCCACCCCAGCCTGGCCAGCACACCCCTTCGCCATCACCAATTCCAAAGGAAGAAAGAAAGAAAAGAAAAAAACCCATCATATACATCCTTTCGTTAGATTATAAAAGAGAAAACTTGCAGAGACTTCATGAACTCATCTCTTCTACAGGTAATGGCCAGACCCTGGGCTAGAAAGGAGGGGAAGCTGCCTAGCTCTGTCCTCCAGGAAGCCTGAGGTGTTTAGGGAAAGAAGATCTGGACACAACATTCCCCTAACAACTGCAGAAAGAAGTGAGCATTTTGAAGTGGGGAGCGGTATCAGAGGACAGGGAGGTAGTCTGCCACTGGCTGGGAGATGGGCCTTCACAGTGCAGATAAGGGAGGAACAGGGCAGAGAACTGACTGGCCACCCACAGGAAAGAGCTAGGGTTTGTTCTGGCTGAAACAGGACCCAAGAAGGGCGTGGTGACCTGGGAGGCTGGAGGGGCTGGCTGGGAGACGGGGTCTTGGGAGCAGAGGAAAGCAGCTTGGCTCTGGCTACCATGCCCAGATAGCCAGCAGCAGGCTCTGGGTCCCACTGTAGGCCCTTCCTTTTATTATTCATCTCTCTTGTGAATTCAGGTGGGGAAAGGTCTGCTGAGAGTCATGCCAGAATTCACAGGAGAAAGATTCTGTAATTTCTTTTAGCTCTGTGACTCTGGACAAAGTAGTCAGTATTAATGCAGTTGACCATGACGTCTTCTGTGTGCGCGACTGACAGACCAAATTACCTTTCCTTATCTCCTGGGGAGAAAAAAGGACCATTTATTTGACATATTTCATAATCATTTCACCTGCTTGCCCCCTACAGAGAGCACCGGTGACCTGGCTTCCTCCCTCCTGTGCGATGCAGAAAGCATGTCGGCTAATAAAACCCAGGTTCTAAAGAATGTTTTTAATCTTCGAATAGTGAGCGTGATTTTCAATTGTATTTTTAATTCTCTATCTACTTTTTTGAAGCCCACGTTTCTATTCTCTCTAGTTCTCATCTTAGTTTTTCAGAGCCGGGAGGAAGCTGGGACACAGGCTCCTATCTCCTTGGCATTTGCCATGTGGAGAAGGGAGTGGGGAGCAGGCTCTGTGCCCTTGGTGCCCACTGGACACGGTTCTCTAGGCGGTGGTGTGGAAATCCCCAGCTTGGGCAACTAGAAGGCCCCCAAAACATTTTCTAAATTGTGGTAAAATACACACAACAGAAAATTTACCATTTTAACTATTTTTAGGGGTAGAGTTCAGTGGCGTTAAGTACTTTCACATTATTGTGAAACCATCACCAGCATCCATCTCCAGAGCTCTTAACATCTTGTGAAATTGAAATTCTATACCCATTAAACAGTAATTCTCTAGTAATCCTCCTCTTGAGCCGTGGCAACCGCCCTCCTGCTTTCTCTCTTTATGAATTTAACTACTGTAGGTACTTCATATAAGTGGAATCATACCGTATTTGTCTTTGGGTGATTGGCTTATCTTATTTAGCATAATGTTCTCAAGGTTCATCCAAGTTATAATATGTGTCAGAATTCCCTTCCTTTTTGAGACTGAATAGTATTCCATTGTGTGTATCTACCACATTTCATTTATCCATTCACCCATGGGGGATGCTTGGGTTAATTCCATATTCTGGCTATTGTGGATAATACTGCTATGAATAGAAATAACCCTTTGAGTCGATGATTTCAACTTTTTTTGGGTCTTCTGCCGCTCCTCAGGTGGGAGGCCAAGCCAGGCAACCCATGAGAGTTTAAGAAAACAACGCTCCCCCAGTATCCTGGGCCCTCCTGGCACTTTAGGGCTTGTCCAACAGAAGGGAAAACTAGCTGTGTGGTGGTTTACATCCACCTGCCAGGTTCTGTACGTGGCCTCTCAGGGCTTCCATTGTGGATTTCAAGTCAGTGTTTCCTGGGGCTCTTGAGACCCTGGCTCTGGACTCTTCCCCTGGGACCTGGCAAGGGCTACATTTGCACATCACATAGAATAATGAGCGCCGGGGACCTTCCCTGCAGTGGGTCATTTCATTCTTACTTTAACCCTGAGAGGTAGGTGTGATCATTTTCCCATTTTACATAGGAGAACACTGAAGCTCAAGTGAAATGAGGGCCTAAGGTCCCCAGCGACAAAGTGGCAAGACTCAGACTCAAGCCCCGCTCTGGCTGCATTCTTCCCACTCCCTTCCGCTGCCTCTGTGGTGTTGAGGGGTATTCATGAAAGGAGCAAACTTCACACCATAGAAAGGAGTGTGCCAGGGCAGAGATGGGGGAGACTTAGTTTGTCCAAAGAACTTGGAGGCCACATTTTAGCAGGACCTTTTGAAGAAAAGGTTGATGTTGGAAGGTGGAGAAGGTGGAGAGAACTGTGTGAAGAATTCCTCGGACAGATGCAAAGAATGGTGATAGATTTTATGTATGGTAGGGATTTGTGTTTAAGACTAAGTTAATTGATTTTGAGATTAAGTTAATAGATTTGAAAGGTTTACAAAATGGATAATTTTCTTTTTTTAAGATTTTATTTATTTATTTGACAGACAGAAATCACAAGTAGGCAGAGAGGCAGGCAGAGACAGAGGAGGAAGCAGGCTCCCTGCTGAGCAGAGAGCCTGATGTGGGGCTCCATCCCAGGACCCTGAGATCATGACCTGAGCCGAAGGCAGAGGCTTAGCCCACTGAGCCACCCAGGTGCCCTGAAAATGGATAATTTTCTACGAAAATAAATATTTATAATATTGACTCAAAAAGATGTGGAAAGCGTAAAGATGCCATTAAAGACGTTGGAAAGCTTTCACTTTCTGCATTGTGTATTTCTGTAATATGTAAACTGTATAATGAACATATTTACTTTTGGAACCTGAAAAACAAATATATAAAAATTAATTAAACATATTATTATGGAAAATATGTATGACATATTTTTAAGTATAAAAAACAGATTGCAAACTGGTAAAATGGGGTCAATGGGCCCATTTATGTAAGTAAATGTGTGAACCCAAGTGCATATTTGAAAGGGTATTACACCAAAATTCTATCAATATTCATCCCTAAGAAGTAGAATTATGTATGACTTTCTTTTCCTATTATTTACATTTTACCACTAAGGGAAAGAGAATAATTGGAAGAGAAAACCTAGATGACCTTGGATATTGTGATGCCTTTTTAGATACAACACCAAAAATATAATCCATGAAAGAAATAATTGATAAGCAGGTCTTTATTAAAATTAAAAACTTCTGCTTTAAGGAAGACAATATTAAGAGAATCAGAGGACAAGCCACTGACTGGGAGAAAATATTTGCGAAAGGCTTCTCTGATAAAGGAA
>NW_022633332.1:0-6383 GCF_010015895.1 Lontra canadensis
AAACAACAAAATGGCAGTTCAACCGGGGTAGGGCCGCTCTGGCTGAATAGGTCCTTACATTCCCCCCTTTTCTTTGGAGATTAGTCAAATCTTTGACTTTTAGCCAGTTCTATGCCCCCTTTTTAATGGCTGCCAGACTGTTTTAATGATTCCAGAGTGATTTACCCAGAAACAGCATTCCTCTCCTAGGGCTATGCAGAGCCCCCCTTTTCCTAGAAATATTATGTCAAGCCCTTATTGTCTATATTTCCCACCTATATTTTAACAATAGGAGCAACAAGGAACTCAATGAACTCATTGTTTCCAAGTCTTAGCTTTAGTCCACGATCGGGGGGATTCATCAGCAATGGCATCCATCTCTGGGGGGCGTCCTCATCCTTGGCTCATTTGACGTGACCTGTGCGAATCCACGCCGTCTACTTTTATTGCCGTGGGGGTGGTCGGGATGACAGCAAATGGTCCCTTCCAGCGAGGCTCCAAGCCTCCCACTTGGTGGCAGCGCATCCAAACCAAGTCCCTGGGTTGGCGAGGATGTGGCTCCACCTCCGTCTTCGTCCCAGTGTGGGCAGTTTGGATCCCTGTGAAGGTTCCTTCCAAGACAGACTGCAATGCCTGCAGTGACTGGGGTACAGACTGATCAGTCATTTCTGCTAGGACAACCTCTTGTAGCCGAGGGCAGAGCGGGGGGCGGGAGAGTTGTCTCCTGAACATTATTTCAAATGGGGTCACCTTGCTTAAGCAGGGTGTACATCGGGCCCTGAGGAGGGCAAAAGGACAGAGATCCACCCATCCATTGCCAGCCCCAAAAATTAGCTCTGCCAAGGTCTCTTTGAGAGTCTGGTTCATTCTCTCTCCTTGCCCAGAGCTCTGGGGCCGGCAGGCACAATGTAGTTTCCAATTAGTGCTCAAGGCCTTGGCCAATGCCTATGAGACTGAACTCACAAATGCAGGGCCGTCGTCTGACCCAATCGCGAGAGGTAACCCAAACCTCTAGTAGCTTTTTGGCTACCACTCCTGCCATCTCATGTTTGGCAGAAAAAAAGCCTCTACCCAGCCTACCATCCGTATAGATGTTGGCGGTCTTACCCTTGGCCATCTGTAGCGCTTTGTTGAGTGCAATCAGCTCTGCTTTTTCCACCGAGGTTCCGTGTGGCAGGGCTATTGTCCAGAGTTCCTACTCAGAGAAACCACCGCAGCCCCCACGTACCTCTTTCCATCGACCATGTAGCTGATGAAGTTCTTGAACCTAGGTGAGGTTCGGTGGGGTGAGGTTCAGAGCCGACGGCTAAGAAAGAATTCTTAAGACGTCTTTGGTGCAAAAATGTGGTTTATTAGAGCACGGGGACAGGACCCATGGGCAGACGGAGATGCTGCCCCGGGGATGTGAGGAGTGGCTGGTTATATACACAGGAGTCGGGTAGGTGAGGACAAAGGGGTGTTCAGAAGGGCTATTGGAGTAAAGAAGACTGTCAGGATATTGAAGGCCTGGTTACTATCAAGCCAAGGCCGCTTTCCCTCTAATGAGGCACTAACAAAGACAATTGGGAGTCTCCTGGTGGAATGTTACATTCCTGCTATCAAGCGTCCTTGTTAGTGAGATTTAGGTTTAAAAGAAATTTAACTTTATTTACTTTTCCTTCTACCTCAGCCTCCTTCAGTTTTTATGGAGGGGAGGGTGATATTAGGGCTTGAGGAACTGAGTTATGTGCCTCTGGAAACTGGGCTATTGATAAGGTAACTTCTTTGTTGTAAATCTCAAGTACATTTGTAAACCAAGGGAGACTCTGTCTTGCAGGATTGTGATCTCTGCAAGTTAACTATTTGTTTCTCGTTTATGGCAGTCAGGGGTGCCTGAGGAATGTGACACATATCACTGAGGGGAGCGGGTGGAGAGGGGGTGCAAGGTGCCAGCTTTTGCTTTGTTTTCAGCCAGCCTCCTGCTCCCTCATCATAGCTACTCCCATCTGTGAACAGAGTCATCTCTGCATCCGGGAAGGGAGTGTCTCTAAGATCCGGCCTTATTCCTGCGACCTGGGTTAGGACCTCCCCCCAGTCATAAGGGTGCTCAGCCAGCACCTCTGGTAGCAACGTGGCTGGATTTAGCACCGCTGGAGGCTGGAAGGTCACTTTCGGTTCATTGAGGAGGAGGTCTTGATACCCTGTCACTCGGGTGTTTGTCATCCACTGGTCTGGTGGGGTCCGGAGAAGGCCCTCGATAGCGTGGGTGGTGGTCAAGATGAGATTTTGACCCAAAGTCAATTTACTTGCATGCTTGACCAGGAGGGCCGTGACAGCAATTATGTGGAGGCAAGGGAAGGGGGGGAACCCAGCTGCTACTGGATCTAGTTTCTTGCTAAGATAGGCTACTGGCCTTTGCCAAGGCCCCAGAGTCTGAGTCAAAACTCCCTTGGCCACCCCTGCCTTTCCATCCACATACAAGTGGAAGGGCTTGGTCACGTCTGGGATGGCCAATGCTGGGGCACTCAGTAAGGCTGTTTGTAATTCCCGAAACATTCCTTCTGCCTCAGCTGTCCACTCTACCATGGTGAGTCCTCAGTCAGTTCGTAGAGAGGTCAGGCCTTCTCTGCAAACCATGGTATCCACGGCCTGCAGTAGCCCACCATCCCAAGGAACTCCATCCCTTTTCGGGGTGTGGTGGGGCAGGGGTATTGGGTAATCACCTGCTTCCTGGACTCAGACAGAGAAAGCAATTCCCCATGGAGATCAAAGCCTAAATAAGTGGTGTGGCTCTGACAAAGCTGTGCTTTCACTGCTGACACCTGATACCATTTTTCCTGCAGGGTCTGTAAGAGAGCTCTCGTCCCCTGCAAGCATGACCCATAGTCCTCAGCGGCTATTTCCATTATTCCCACTAACTCAGTCAGATTCTTCCTTTCAAATCCTTCAATTTTCTGAAGCTTCCTCCTTATATTGGGGGCTGACTGATTGGCAAAGGCAAGATTGTTTAAACGAGCTATCATGAAACTTCTCTGAAGTTTACCTCAAGTTATCTAGCTTAGGTAAACAAACATTTAAAGACAACCAAATCTAGAATTTAACATCCATAAAGGTGTGTTATTAAAACTAATTTTTCTCTCTAAAATAACCCTCATTCCCAGAGATAGTCAAATCAGGACTAATTCTTTTGAAAAACAAGTCCGGTTTTAACAAACTTGGCCTAATTATTTACATAAACTCAGCAAGAACAGTGAGAGTTCATATAGATCTTTTAGAATCTGCTTTGCTGGAACTTCTTATAAGGAATCTCTAGGTTGAACTTTTAGTAGCCTCTCCAGGCCAGAAGCCAAGCCACGTAGTTGCCATCAGACATGCCTGCAATACCTGTCAATTTGGGTGAATACCTCTTCCTGAGGTCCTGTCCCTGCCAGGGAGTGACATTCTTTACTCGCCTGGTAAGGCTGCTGAGAACTCTGTAAGCAAGGTATCAGGCCAACAGTTCCAAAGGGCTTTACGGCTCCAGGTTTTATAAAGTCAACCTTAGTTCATTTAAACTGTCTGGTCATATCTGAGTCTTTTCAAATATGACATTCCAGTCAAAGCCTTGGTAAAATAACCAATGTTTCCAATGGTGTCCTGTTACAAGAACAGATTCTTATTGAATTTATGCAAATGACCAATTGCCATGGAAGAAAGAATACTTGCTGAGACCTTTTGGTTTCAGAGGGTTCAGAGAGAGAGAAAAGTTGAATGCCTTGATTCGTTTACAAATGAGCACTTTTACATCTCTATAGGTTACAGATAACTTAAGAAAAAGTTTCCCTAGTCTGGAAGAGCAAACATTACAGAATCAGTCCTGTTTAAAATAAGACAATACATTAAGAGACACAACATTTCAACCTTTCAGTTCATTTAGTCCCATGTTACTAATTCTGGTTTAGTCTGAATGCAGGTCTTACTTCTGTAAATTCTTACCCATTTCAGTTCCCGGGATTTTAACATATCATAGACCTGTATTTGTCCTGAAAGTCTCCCATATGAATTTCCTTTAGGGTGAAATTCATATTACAAGAGAATTAAAACAATTACAAATGAAAAAAAACTCAGAACAGATATGGTTAAATATCAAGTGATGACCCTTATTAAAACATTAAAACTTTAGGAAATGTATAGAACCTCTAGAGTAGTTACCACATTTACCCAAATGTAACCCAAGGTTTATCATCGGTTTAGCAGTACTCCCTGAGTAACTTAGCATATCAAGGAAAAGCCTTATGAGTCAAAGAGATCTCATTTACAACTCTGGGCAGGCAAAGAGAAAACCATTTACATTTTTTAACAGATCAATTAACCTAAGAAAACTTTGCCCTTTTAAACAGAGAGAAAACCAGCTTTTTTATACCAGTGTTTTTCCTTTTTTCCATCAGTCTTAGTTACACTTAGCAGAATTTTGTACTCTTAGAAATACCTTAACCTCTACTGAAGACTAAATATAAACCAATTGTGAACTATCACAACAGAATTCTTTAGATGGCAAATTTATCAATTAGGTAAGCACAAAACATGTTTACCAACAGATTAGTTTCTTTGCAGTAAGAAGTCAAAAGCACAAATCTACATCCAGTACTCAATGCTTTAGCATTTTATCCCATTTGGTTTAAAGTTTCAGGCTACCAAAGACTTTGAAAGCTACTTTAACAATTACCCATTAAAACTTTGAGACAGACAACTAACCATCTGTTTGGTCATCTCTTTGTCAACAGATTTTAACAAATAACATGAGCTTATTTGACCTTAAGTAAAAACTCTGAAGTTTCACATTTACTACTGTTAACTCAAAAGACATGTTCATCCTAATTAACCCAACAAACTTAACTTAATTCAAATACTGATTTACGTTCCATCTGGGCCCACTCCGCTTTGAATGTTTACCTGAGACCCGGGTGGGAAGATCTGGAGTGGGGGGTGTTGGTCCAGGGGGTGCTCTTTTTGTTTCCCGACAGTGAAGAACAAAACAAAGTGCCACCAGAAGGCAGAGAAAGGGTTCCCAGTTCTAGGGCTCATCAGCTCCAGGAGAGGAGCAGATGGCATGCTTTCCTGCCAGCAAGGGGGAGGGGGCTAGGCAGTCCCCATCGGACCACAGAAGGCAAGGAATGTCTCTGAAAAAAAGGTAGTTTCGGCAGTTGCTTGGGAATATTCCCTAAAGTCTCTGTCTCGAGTTAGACTAACCCCAGTTGGTTCCAGTTATAGCTCTTAACACATGAAATGAGTGAGGGAGAAGCCCCACATCTATTAGGAATGGAGAGACAAAAGTCAGAGTCCCCTTACGCTGCTTGCCCCATTCCTTCAAACACAACAAACAACACAACAGGCAACAAAAAGAAGACAAAAACAACCGCAGACCCAGCAGCCCTCACCCAGAGCCTGCCGCTGGCGGGAGTTTTCTCGGCCCCCTAGAGACACTTGCCAGTGGGGATTTTCTTGGTCCCCTAGGAACGAGCAACACAACAGGCAACAAGAAGACAAGACAGACAACCGGACCCAGCGGCCGGGGGAGATTTTCTGTCTCCTGCAACCACCCACTGGTGGGGGTTTTCTCAGCCCCCTGACCGCCTAGGGGGACTCGGACCCCTAGACAATCTACCAGAAGAGGGATGGGGCTCCCCGCATCCACTCTAGCCCTGGGGAACTTGGCTGCGTCCAACTTCTCCCCAGTGGGCCATACCTGGAGCTCTGCAACCAGACAGACAGACTGGATCCCACAGAATAAAATCTGGAGAACTTACCTCTGGAGGCTTTTCTCAGAAATTCTGACGCTGGATCAGTTCTCGTCCTTTAATCCCGGATGAGCCCCCAATGTTGGGTAACCAATGTTGGGTCCCCCAATAATGGGTCTGTGATTAAAGGAGCGAGACTGATACAAAGAGAAGGTCAAGCAAAGCTTTATTTTGCTCCAAGCATCAAGAATCAAACTGAACATTCGGGGCCATGCCTCTTACAGAGAGGGCGACCACTCTCTGCTTCACAGACTAGCTTTTTTTTTTTTTTTTTTAGATTTTATTTATTTATTTGACAGACAGAGATCACAAGTAGGCAAAGAGGCAGGCAGAGAGAGGGGAGGGAAGAAGCAGGCCCCCTGCTGAGCAGAGAGCGTGATGCGGGGCTCGATCCCAGGACCCTGGGATCATGACCTGGGCCTAAGGCAGAGGCTTAACCCACTGAGCCACCCACACAACCCCACAGACTAGCTTTTAAGGGCAAAGGCCATGTGGTTGGGCCTGGCCATGCACAGGTGGCCAATGAAATTGTAACACACAGAGAAAGCTGCACAATCATGCTAGGTGACCAATTGAATTACAATTTACCTTAGTAGATATTTGAACCAGCCTATCACCTTGGTCAGAATTGGCACCCAAAGGGCACCC
>NW_022633333.1:0-5134 GCF_010015895.1 Lontra canadensis
TTTACAAACTTCACAGCACTCACCATAGCACATACCCTACCCAATGTCCATAACCCCCCCCAACCCCCCTCTGCCCAGCAACCCTCAGTTTGTTTTGTGAGATTAAGAGTCACTTATGGTTTGTCTCCCTCCCAATCCCATCTTGTTTCATTTACTCTTCTCCTACCCCCTTAACCCCCCATGTTGCATCTCCTCTCCCTCATATCAGGGAGATCATACGATAGTTGTCTTTCTCCGATTGACTTATTTCACTAAGCATGATACCCTCTAGTTCCATCCATGTTGTCGCAAATGGCAAGATTTCATTTCTTTTGATGGCTGCATAGTATTCCATTGTATATATATACCACATCTTCTTTATCCATTCGTCTGTTGATGGACATCTAGGTTCTTTCCATAGTTTGGCTATTGTAGACATTGCTGCTATAAACATTCGGGTGCACGTGCCCCTTCGGATCACTACGTTTGTATCTTTAGGGTAAATACCCAGTAGTGCAATTGCTGGGTCATAGGGTAGTTCTATTTTCAACATTTTGAGGAACCTCCATGCTGTTTTCCAGAGTGGTTGCACCAGCATGCATTCCCACCAACAGTGTAGGAGGGTTCCCCTTTCTCCGCATCCTCGCCAGCATCTGTCATTTCCGGACTTGTTAATTTTAGCCATTCTGACTGGTGTGAGGTGGTATCTCATTGTGGTTTTGATTTGTATTTCCCTGATGCCGAGTGATATGGAGCACTTTTTCATGTGTCTGTTGGCCATCTGGATGTCTTCTTTGCAGAAATGTCTGTTCATGTCTTCTGCCCATTTCTTGATGGGATTATTTGTTCTTTGGGTGTTGAGTTTGCTAAGTTCTTTATAGATTCTGGACACTAGCCCTTTATCTGATATGTCGTTTGCAAATATCTTCTCCCATTCTGTCAGTTGTCTTTTGGTTTTGTGAACTGTTTCCTTTGCTGTGCAAAAGCTTTTGATCTTGATAAAATCCCAATAGTTCATTTTTGCCCTTGCTTCCCTTGCCTTTGGCGATGTTCCTAGGAAGATGTTGCTGCGGCTGAGGTCGAAGAGGTTGCTGCCTGTGTTCTCCTCAAGGATGTTGATGGATTCCTTTCTCACATTGAGGTCCTTCATCCATTTTGAGTCTATTTTCGTGTGTGGTGTAAGGAAATGATCCAATTTCATTTTTCTGCATGTGGCTGTCCAATTTTCCCAACACCATTTGTTGAAGAGGCTGTCTTTTTTCCATTGGACATTCTTTCCTGCTTTGTCGAAGATGAGTTGACCATAGAGTTGAGGGTCTATTTCTGGGCTCTCTATTCTGTTCCATTGATCTATGTGTCTGTTTTTGTGCCAGTACCATGCTGTCTTGATGATGACAGCTTTGTAGTAGAGCTTGAAGTCTGGAATTGTGATGCCACCAACTTTGGCTTTCTTTTTCAATATTCCTTTGGCTATTCGAGGTCTTTTCTGGTTCCATATAAATTTTAGGATTATTTGTTCCATTTCTTTGAAAAAAAAATGGATGGTACTTTGATAGGAATTGCATTAAATGTGTAGATTGCTTTAGGTAGCATAGACATTTTCCAATATTTATTCTTCCAATCCAGGAGCATGGAACATTTTTCCATTTCTTTGTGTCTTCCTCAATTTCTTTCATGAGTACTTTATAGTTTTCTGTGTATAGATTCTTAGTCTCTTTGGTTAGGTTTATTCCTAGGTCTCTTATAGTTTTGGGTGCAATTGTAAATGGGATGGACTCCTTAATTTCTCTTTCTTCTGTCTTATTGTTGGTGTAGAGAAATGCGACTGATTTCTGTGCATTGATTTTATATCCTGACACATTACTGAATTCCTGTACAAGTTCTAGCAGTTTTGGAGTGGAGTCTTTTGGGTTTTCCACATATAGTATCATATCATCTGCGAAGAGTGATAGTTTGACTTCTTCTTTGCCAATTTGGATGCCTTTAATTTCTTTTTGTTGTCTGATTGCTGAGGCTAGGACTTCTAGTACTATGTTGAATAGCAGTGGTGATAACGGACATCCCTGCCGTGTTCCTGACCTTAGCGGAAAAGCTTTCAGTTTTTCTCCATTGAGAATGATATTTGCGATGGGTTTTTCATAGATGGCTTTGATAATATTGAGGTATGTGCCCTCTATCCCTACACTTTGAAGAGTTTTGATCAGGAAGGGATGCTGTACTTTGTCAAATGCTTTTTCAGCATCTATGGAGAGTATCATATGGTTCCTGTTTTTTCTTTTATTAATGTGTTGTATCACATTGATTGATTTGCGGATGTTGAACCAACCTTGCAGCCCTGGAATAAATCCCACTTGGTCGTGGTGAATAATCCTTTTAATGTACTGTTGAATCCTATTGGCTAGTATTTTGGTGAGAATTTTTGCATCTGTGTTCATCAAGGATATTGGTCTGTAGTTCTCTTTTTTGATGGGATCCTTGTCTGGTTTTGGGATCAAGGTGATGCTGGCCTCATAAAATGAGTTTGGAAGTTTTCCTTCCATTTCTATTTTTTGGAACAGTCTCAGGAGAATAGGAATTAGTTCTTCTTTAAATGTTTGGTAGAATTCCCCCGGGAAGCCATCTGGCCCTGGGCTTTTGTTTGTTTGGAGATTTTTGATGACTGTTTCAATCTCCTTACTGGTTATGGGTCTGTTCAGGCTTTCTATTTCTTCCTGGTTCAGTTGTGGTAGTTTATATGTCTCTAGGAATGCATCCATTTCTTCCAGATTGTCAAATTTGTTGGCATAGAGTTGCTCATAATATGTTCTTATAATTGTCTGTATTTCTTTGGTGTTAGTTGTGATCTCTCCTCTTTCATTCATGATTTTATTTATTTGGGTCCTTTCTCTTCTCTTTTTGATAAGTCTGGCCAGGGGCTTATCAATCTTATTAATTCTTTCAAAGAACCAGCTCCTAGTTTCGTTGATTTGTTCTATTGTTTTTTTGGTTTCTATTTCATTGATTTCTGCTCTGATCTTTATGATTTCTCTTCTCCTGCTGGGTTTAGGGTTTCTTTCTTGTTCTTTCTCCAGCTCCTTTAGGTGTAGGGTTAGGTTGTGTACCTGAGACCTTTCTTGTTTCTTGAGAAAGGCTTGTACCGCTATATATTTTCCTCTCAGGACTGCCTTTGTTGTGTCCCACAGATTTTGAACTGTTGTATTTTCATTATCATTTGTTTCCATGAATTTTTTCAATTCTTCTTTAATTTCCTGGTTGACCCATTCATTCTTTAGAAGGATGCTGTTTAGTCGCCATATATTTGGGTTCTTTCCAAATTTCCTCTTGCGATTGAGTTCTAGCTTCAGAGCATTGTGGTCTGAAAATATGCAGGGAATGATCCCAATTTTTTGATAACACTTAAGACCTGATTTAGAACCAAGGATGTGATCTATTCTGGAGAATGTTCCATGTGCACTAGAGAAGAATGTGTATTCTGTTGCTTTGGGATGAAATGTTCTGAATATATCTGTGATGTCCATCTGGTCCAGTGTGTCATTTAAGGCCTTTATTTCCTTGTTGATCTTTTGCTTGGATGATCTGTCCATTTCCGTGAGGGGAGTGTTAAAGTCCCCTACTATTATTGTATGATTGTCGATGTGTTTCTTTGATTTTGTTATTAATTGGTTTATATAGTTGGCTGCTCCCACGTTAGGGGCATAGATATTTACAATTGTTAGATCTTCTTGTTGGACAGATCCTTTGAGTATGATATAGTGTCCATCTTCATCTCTTATTATAGTCTTTGGTTTAAAATCTAAGTGATCTGATACAAGGATTGCCACTCCTGCTTTCTTCTGATGTCCATTAGCATGGTAAATTCTTTTCCACCCCCTCACTTTAAATCTGAAAGTGTCTTCGGGTTTAAAATGAGTTTCTTGTAGGCAACATATAGATGGGTTTTGTTTTTTTATCCATTCTGATACCCTGTGTCTTTTGATTGGGGCATTTAGCCCATTAACATTCAGGGTAACTATTGAGAGATATGAATTTAGTGCCATTGTATTGCCTGTAAGGTGACTGCTATTGTATATTGTTTCTGTTCCTTTCTGATCTACTACTTTTAGGTTCTCTCTTTGCTTAGAGGACCCCTTTCAATATTTCCTGTAGAGCTGGCTTGGTGTTTGCAAATTCTTTCAGTTTTTGTTTGTCCTGGAAGCTTTTAATCTCTCCTTCTATTTTCAATGATAGCCTAGCTGGATATAGTATTCTTGGCTGCATGTTTTTCTCGTTTAGTACTCTGAATATATCATGCCAGCTCTTTCTGGCCTGCCAGGTCTCTGTGGATAAGTCTGCTGCCAATCTAATATTTTTACCATTGTATGTTACAGACTTCTTTTCCCGGGCTGCTTTCAGGATTTTCTCTTTGTCACTAAGACTTGTAAATTTGACTATTAGGTGACGGGGTGTGGACCTATTCTTATTGATTTTGAGGGGGGTTCTCTGAACCTCCTGGATTTTGATGCTTGTTCCCTTTGCCATATTGGGGAAATTCTCTCCAATAATTCTCTCCAATATACCTTCTGCTCCCCTCTCTCTTTCTTCTTCTTCTGGAATCCCAATTATTCTAATGTTGTTTCGTCTTATGGTGTCACTTATCTCTCGAATTCTGCCCTCGTGGTCCAGTAGTTGTTTGTCCCTCTTTTGTTCAGCTTCCTTATTCTCTGTCATTTGGTCTTCTATATCGCTAATTCTTTCTTCTGCCTCATTTATCCTAGCAGTGAGAGCCTCCATTTTTGATTGCACCTCATTAATGGCTTTTTTTATTTCAACTTGATTAGATTTTAGTTCCTTTATTTCTCCAGAAAGGGCTTTTATATCTCCCGAGAGGGTTTCTCTAATATCTTCCATGCCTTTTTCGAGCCCGGCTAGAACCTTGAGAATCGTCATTCTGAACTCTAAATCTGACATATTACCAATGTCTGTATTGATTAGGTCCTTAGCCTTTGGTACTGCCTCTTGTTCTTTTTTTTGTGGTGAATTTTTCCGCCTTGTCATTTTGTCCAGATAAGAGTATATGAAGGAGTAAGTAAAATACTAAAAGGGTGGCAACAACCCCAGGAAAATATGCTTTAGCCAAATCAGAAGAGATCCCAAATCGTGAGGGGGGGGGAAGGGG
>NW_022633333.1:5234-6377 GCF_010015895.1 Lontra canadensis
AAAGAAACAAATAAAAAAAAGAAAACCAATAATGAAAAAAATATAAAAAGGAAAAAATATATATATATTAGATAAACTAGTTAAAAAACGTTAAAAAAGAAAAGGGTAAAAGTTTAAAAAAATTTAGCAGAAGAAGAGAAAAAAATTGAAAAAGAAAAAAAAAATTAAATTAACTGCAAGGCTAAAGAATCATGGGGAGAAAGCCATGAGTTCCGTGCTTTGCTTTCTCCTCCTCTGGAATTCCGCTGCTCTCCTTGGTATTGAAACCGCACTCCTCGTAAGTGAACTTGGTCCTGGCTGGGTTTCTTGTTGATCTTCTGGGGGAGGGGCCTGTTGTAGTGATTTTCAAGTGTCTTTGCCCCAGGCGGAGTCGCACCGCCCTTACCAGGGCCCGGGCTGAGTAATCCGCTCGGGTTTGCTTTCGGGAGCTTTTGTTCCCTGAGCGCTTTCCGTAGAGTCCGGAGGACGGGAAGGAAGATGGCGGCCTCCCAGTCTCCGGCCCGGAGGAGCCGAGAGCTCGGGGTCCCACTCCTCAGTGCGCCCTCAGGGAACAGCGTCCAATTACTCCCGTCTGCCTGGCCTCCGGCTGCGCTCCGAGCTCACCGAGCCTGCGACCGGTTCAAGGTAAGCCCGAGCTGTGAGCTCACTCCTCGGCTCCGTCTCTGTAGCCGGCTTCCCTGTTCTAATACCTGCGAGCTCTGCGACACTCAGACACCCCGATCCTTCTGTGACCCTGCGGGACCTGAGGCCACACTGGCCCCGCGTGGGCTTCACCCCAGTTAAGCCTCTGGAGCGATGTCCCTCAGCGGAACAGACTTTTAAAAGTCCCGATTTTGTGCTCCGTTGCTCCGCCGCTTGCCAGGAGCCGGCCCCTCCCCCCGGGGTCTGTCTTCCCGTCCCTTTGGATTCACTTCTCCGCCAGTCCTACCTTTCAGCAAGTGGTTGATTTTCTGTTTCTAGAATTGCTGTTCTTCTTCTCTTCGATCTCCCGTTGGATTTGTAGGTGTTTGCAATCTTCAGATAAGCTATCTAGCTGATCTCCCGCAACCTGAAGTAGTCTCAGCTGCTACTTCTCCGCCATCTTGACTCCTTCCCCTGATGTTGAGATATTTTATGTGCTTGTTGGCCATCTGCATATCTTCT
>NW_022633334.1:0-5134 GCF_010015895.1 Lontra canadensis
TTTACAAACTTCACAGCACTCACCATAGCACATACCCTACCCAATGTCCATAACCCCCCCCAACCCCCCTCTGCCCAGCAACCCTCAGTTTGTTTTGTGAGATTAAGAGTCACTTATGGTTTGTCTCCCTCCCAATCCCATCTTGTTTCATTTACTCTTCTCCTACCCCCTTAACCCCCCATGTTGCATCTCCTCTCCCTCATATCAGGGAGATCATACGATAGTTGTCTTTCTCCGATTGACTTATTTCACTAAGCATGATACCCTCTAGTTCCATCCATGTTGTCGCAAATGGCAAGATTTCATTTCTTTTGATGGCTGCATAGTATTCCATTGTATATATATACCACATCTTCTTTATCCATTCGTCTGTTGATGGACATCTAGGTTCTTTCCATAGTTTGGCTATTGTAGACATTGCTGCTATAAACATTCGGGTGCACGTGCCCCTTCGGATCACTACGTTTGTATCTTTAGGGTAAATACCCAGTAGTGCAATTGCTGGGTCATAGGGTAGTTCTATTTTCAACATTTTGAGGAACCTCCATGCTGTTTTCCAGAGTGGTTGCACCAGCATGCATTCCCACCAACAGTGTAGGAGGGTTCCCCTTTCTCCGCATCCTCGCCAGCATCTGTCATTTCCGGACTTGTTAATTTTAGCCATTCTGACTGGTGTGAGGTGGTATCTCATTGTGGTTTTGATTTGTATTTCCCTGATGCCGAGTGATATGGAGCACTTTTTCATGTGTCTGTTGGCCATCTGGATGTCTTCTTTGCAGAAATGTCTGTTCATGTCTTCTGCCCATTTCTTGATGGGATTATTTGTTCTTTGGGTGTTGAGTTTGCTAAGTTCTTTATAGATTCTGGACACTAGCCCTTTATCTGATATGTCGTTTGCAAATATCTTCTCCCATTCTGTCAGTTGTCTTTTGGTTTTGTGAACTGTTTCCTTTGCTGTGCAAAAGCTTTTGATCTTGATAAAATCCCAATAGTTCATTTTTGCCCTTGCTTCCCTTGCCTTTGGCGATGTTCCTAGGAAGATGTTGCTGCGGCTGAGGTCGAAGAGGTTGCTGCCTGTGTTCTCCTCAAGGATGTTGATGGATTCCTTTCTCACATTGAGGTCCTTCATCCATTTTGAGTCTATTTTCGTGTGTGGTGTAAGGAAATGATCCAATTTCATTTTTCTGCATGTGGCTGTCCAATTTTCCCAACACCATTTGTTGAAGAGGCTGTCTTTTTTCCATTGGACATTCTTTCCTGCTTTGTCGAAGATGAGTTGACCATAGAGTTGAGGGTCTATTTCTGGGCTCTCTATTCTGTTCCATTGATCTATGTGTCTGTTTTTGTGCCAGTACCATGCTGTCTTGATGATGACAGCTTTGTAGTAGAGCTTGAAGTCTGGAATTGTGATGCCACCAACTTTGGCTTTCTTTTTCAATATTCCTTTGGCTATTCGAGGTCTTTTCTGGTTCCATATAAATTTTAGGATTATTTGTTCCATTTCTTTGAAAAAAAAATGGATGGTACTTTGATAGGAATTGCATTAAATGTGTAGATTGCTTTAGGTAGCATAGACATTTTCCAATATTTATTCTTCCAATCCAGGAGCATGGAACATTTTTCCATTTCTTTGTGTCTTCCTCAATTTCTTTCATGAGTACTTTATAGTTTTCTGTGTATAGATTCTTAGTCTCTTTGGTTAGGTTTATTCCTAGGTCTCTTATAGTTTTGGGTGCAATTGTAAATGGGATGGACTCCTTAATTTCTCTTTCTTCTGTCTTATTGTTGGTGTAGAGAAATGCGACTGATTTCTGTGCATTGATTTTATATCCTGACACATTACTGAATTCCTGTACAAGTTCTAGCAGTTTTGGAGTGGAGTCTTTTGGGTTTTCCACATATAGTATCATATCATCTGCGAAGAGTGATAGTTTGACTTCTTCTTTGCCAATTTGGATGCCTTTAATTTCTTTTTGTTGTCTGATTGCTGAGGCTAGGACTTCTAGTACTATGTTGAATAGCAGTGGTGATAACGGACATCCCTGCCGTGTTCCTGACCTTAGCGGAAAAGCTTTCAGTTTTTCTCCATTGAGAATGATATTTGCGATGGGTTTTTCATAGATGGCTTTGATAATATTGAGGTATGTGCCCTCTATCCCTACACTTTGAAGAGTTTTGATCAGGAAGGGATGCTGTACTTTGTCAAATGCTTTTTCAGCATCTATGGAGAGTATCATATGGTTCCTGTTTTTTCTTTTATTAATGTGTTGTATCACATTGATTGATTTGCGGATGTTGAACCAACCTTGCAGCCCTGGAATAAATCCCACTTGGTCGTGGTGAATAATCCTTTTAATGTACTGTTGAATCCTATTGGCTAGTATTTTGGTGAGAATTTTTGCATCTGTGTTCATCAAGGATATTGGTCTGTAGTTCTCTTTTTTGATGGGATCCTTGTCTGGTTTTGGGATCAAGGTGATGCTGGCCTCATAAAATGAGTTTGGAAGTTTTCCTTCCATTTCTATTTTTTGGAACAGTCTCAGGAGAATAGGAATTAGTTCTTCTTTAAATGTTTGGTAGAATTCCCCCGGGAAGCCATCTGGCCCTGGGCTTTTGTTTGTTTGGAGATTTTTGATGACTGTTTCAATCTCCTTACTGGTTATGGGTCTGTTCAGGCTTTCTATTTCTTCCTGGTTCAGTTGTGGTAGTTTATATGTCTCTAGGAATGCATCCATTTCTTCCAGATTGTCAAATTTGTTGGCATAGAGTTGCTCATAATATGTTCTTATAATTGTCTGTATTTCTTTGGTGTTAGTTGTGATCTCTCCTCTTTCATTCATGATTTTATTTATTTGGGTCCTTTCTCTTCTCTTTTTGATAAGTCTGGCCAGGGGCTTATCAATCTTATTAATTCTTTCAAAGAACCAGCTCCTAGTTTCGTTGATTTGTTCTATTGTTTTTTTGGTTTCTATTTCATTGATTTCTGCTCTGATCTTTATGATTTCTCTTCTCCTGCTGGGTTTAGGGTTTCTTTCTTGTTCTTTCTCCAGCTCCTTTAGGTGTAGGGTTAGGTTGTGTACCTGAGACCTTTCTTGTTTCTTGAGAAAGGCTTGTACCGCTATATATTTTCCTCTCAGGACTGCCTTTGTTGTGTCCCACAGATTTTGAACTGTTGTATTTTCATTATCATTTGTTTCCATGAATTTTTTCAATTCTTCTTTAATTTCCTGGTTGACCCATTCATTCTTTAGAAGGATGCTGTTTAGTCGCCATATATTTGGGTTCTTTCCAAATTTCCTCTTGCGATTGAGTTCTAGCTTCAGAGCATTGTGGTCTGAAAATATGCAGGGAATGATCCCAATTTTTTGATAACACTTAAGACCTGATTTAGAACCAAGGATGTGATCTATTCTGGAGAATGTTCCATGTGCACTAGAGAAGAATGTGTATTCTGTTGCTTTGGGATGAAATGTTCTGAATATATCTGTGATGTCCATCTGGTCCAGTGTGTCATTTAAGGCCTTTATTTCCTTGTTGATCTTTTGCTTGGATGATCTGTCCATTTCCGTGAGGGGAGTGTTAAAGTCCCCTACTATTATTGTATGATTGTCGATGTGTTTCTTTGATTTTGTTATTAATTGGTTTATATAGTTGGCTGCTCCCACGTTAGGGGCATAGATATTTACAATTGTTAGATCTTCTTGTTGGACAGATCCTTTGAGTATGATATAGTGTCCATCTTCATCTCTTATTATAGTCTTTGGTTTAAAATCTAAGTGATCTGATATAAGGATTGCCACTCCTGCTTTCTTCTGATGTCCATTAGCATGGTAAATTCTTTTCCACCCCCTCACTTTAAATCTGAAAGTGTCTTCGGGTTTAAAATGAGTTTCTTGTAGGCAACATATAGATGGGTTTTGTTTTTTTATCCATTCTGATACCCTGTGTCTTTTGATTGGGGCATTTAGCCCATTAACATTCAGGGTAACTATTGAGAGATATGAATTTAGTGCCATTGTATTGCCTGTAAGGTGACTGCTATTGTATATTGTTTCTGTTCCTTTCTGATCTACTACTTTTAGGTTCTCTCTTTGCTTAGAGGACCCCTTTCAATATTTCCTGTAGAGCTGGCTTGGTGTTTGCAAATTCTTTCAGTTTTTGTTTGTCCTGGAAGCTTTTAATCTCTCCTTCTATTTTCAATGATAGCCTAGCTGGATATAGTATTCTTGGCTGCATGTTTTTCTCGTTTAGTACTCTGAATATATCATGCCAGCTCTTTCTGGCCTGCCAGGTCTCTGTGGATAAGTCTGCTGCCAATCTAATATTTTTACCATTGTATGTTACAGACTTCTTTTCCCGGGCTGCTTTCAGGATTTTCTCTTTGTCACTAAGACTTGTAAATTTGACTATTAGGTGACGGGGTGTGGACCTATTCTTATTGATTTTGAGGGGGGTTCTCTGAACCTCCTGGATTTTGATGCTTGTTCCCTTTGCCATATTGGGGAAATTCTCTCCAATAATTCTCTCCAATATACCTTCTGCTCCCCTCTCTCTTTCTTCTTCTTCTGGAATCCCAATTATTCTAATGTTGTTTCGTCTTATGGTGTCACTTATCTCTCGAATTCTGCCCTCGTGGTCCAGTAGTTGTTTGTCCCTCTTTTGTTCAGCTTCCTTATTCTCTGTCATTTGGTCTTCTATATCGCTAATTCTTTCTTCTGCCTCATTTATCCTAGCAGTGAGAGCCTCCATTTTTGATTGCACCTCATTAATGGCTTTTTTTATTTCAACTTGATTAGATTTTAGTTCCTTTATTTCTCCAGAAAGGGCTTTTATATCTCCCGAGAGGGTTTCTCTAATATCTTCCATGCCTTTTTCGAGCCCGGCTAGAACCTTGAGAATCGTCATTCTGAACTCTAAATCTGACATATTACCAATGTCTGTATTGATTAGGTCCTTAGCCTTTGGTACTGCCTCTTGTTCTTTTTTTTGTGGTGAATTTTTCCGCCTTGTCATTTTGTCCAGATAAGAGTATATGAAGGAGTAAGTAAAATACTAAAAGGGTGGCAACAACCCCAGGAAAATATGCTTTAGCCAAATCAGAAGAGATCCCAAATCGTGAGGGGGGGGGAAGGGG
>NW_022633334.1:5234-6377 GCF_010015895.1 Lontra canadensis
AAAGAAACAAATAAAAAAAAGAAAACCAATAATGAAAAAAATATAAAAAGGAAAAAATATATATATATTAGATAAACTAGTTAAAAAACGTTAAAAAAGAAAAGGGTAAAAGTTTAAAAAAATTTAGCAGAAGAAGAGAAAAAAATTGAAAAAGAAAAAAAAAATTAAATTAACTGCAAGGCTAAAGAATCATGGGGAGAAAGCCATGAGTTCCGTGCTTTGCTTTCTCCTCCTCTGGAATTCCGCTGCTCTCCTTGGTATTGAAACCGCACTCCTCGTAAGTGAACTTGGTCCTGGCTGGGTTTCTTGTTGATCTTCTGGGGGAGGGGCCTGTTGTAGTGATTTTCAAGTGTCTTTGCCCCAGGCGGAGTCGCACCGCCCTTACCAGGGCCCGGGCTGAGTAATCCGCTCGGGTTTGCTTTCGGGAGCTTTTGTTCCCTGAGCGCTTTCCGTAGAGTCCGGAGGACGGGAAGGAAGATGGCGGCCTCCCAGTCTCCGGCCCGGAGGAGCCGAGAGCTCGGGGTCCCACTCCTCAGTGCGCCCTCAGGGAACAGCGTCCAATTACTCCCGTCTGCCTGGCCTCCGGCTGCGCTCCGAGCTCACCGAGCCTGCGACCGGTTCAAGGTAAGCCCGAGCTGTGAGCTCACTCCTCGGCTCCGTCTCTGTAGCCGGCTTCCCTGTTCTAATACCTGCGAGCTCTGCGACACTCAGACACCCCGATCCTTCTGTGACCCTGCGGGACCTGAGGCCACACTGGCCCCGCGTGGGCTTCACCCCAGTTAAGCCTCTGGAGCGATGTCCCTCAGCGGAACAGACTTTTAAAAGTCCCGATTTTGTGCTCCGTTGCTCCGCCGCTTGCCAGGAGCCGGCCCCTCCCCCCGGGGTCTGTCTTCCCGTCCCTTTGGATTCACTTCTCCGCCAGTCCTACCTTTCAGCAAGTGGTTGATTTTCTGTTTCTAGAATTGCTGTTCTTCTTCTCTTCGATCTCCCGTTGGATTTGTAGGTGTTTGCAATCTTCAGATAAGCTATCTAGCTGATCTCCCGCAACCTGAAGTAGTCTCAGCTGCTACTTCTCCGCCATCTTGACTCCTTCCCCTGATGTTGAGATATTTTATGTGCTTGTTGGCCATCTGCATATCTTCT
>NW_022633335.1:0-6374 GCF_010015895.1 Lontra canadensis
GTGGTGTGTCAGAAAATCAGAGAGCTGTAACATGACTAGGCTTCCTTAGAAAACAAGGCAAGAGTGTAGTGTCATAGAAAGCGAGCAAGAGAAAAAAATAATATTATTGCAGATACCAATGAAATGGAACACGGGAAATTCCCAGACCAAATCCATTAAACCAAGACACAAGCTCATTCCTTGTAAATATGAGTGAAATGGATAAAGCTCTAGCCTGAAGAAAAATGAAAGAATAAGAGAAGCCGTACATTAACATGGGACACAAGAGTCATCGTCACTACAGATCCTATGGAGGTTGAAAGGATTCAAAAGCAATACTGGGTATTTTGTCCCAAAGATACAGATGTAGGGAAAAGAAGGGCCATCTGTACCCCAACATTCATAGCAGCAATGGCCACAGTTGCCCACCTGTGGAAACAGCCAAGACGTTCTTCAACAGACGAATGGATAAAGGAGATATGGTCCATATATACAATGGAAAATTATGCCTCCATCAGAAAAGATGAATACCCAACTTTTGTATCAACATGGACAGAACTGGAGGAGATTATGCTGAGAGAAATCAGTCAAGCAGTGTCAATTATCATATGGTTTCCCTTACTTGTGGAGCATAAGGAATAACATGGAGGACATTAGGAAAAGGAAAGGAAAAGTGAATTGGGGAAGATCAGAGGGGGAGACGAACCATGAGAGACTGTGGACTCTGAGATACAAACAGGGTTTTAGAGGGGAGGGGGATGGGGGTTAGGTGAGCCTGGTGGTGGGTATTAAGGAGGGCAGTATTGCCTGCAGCACTGGGTATGGTGCATAAACAATGAATCTTGGAACACTGGAAAAATAAAATCAAATTTAAAAAAGTAAAGTAATTGACAAAGTACAGCATCCCTTCCTGATCAAAACTCTTCAAAGTGTAGGGATAGAGGGCACATACCTCAATATTATCAAAGCCATCTATGAAAAACCCATCGCAAATATCATTCTCAATGGAGAAAAACTGAAAGCTTTTCCGCTAAGGTCAGGAACACGGCAGGGATGTCCGTTATCACCACTGCTATTCAACATAGTACTAGAAGTCCTAGCCTCAGCAATCAGACAACAAAAAGAAATTAAAGGCATCCAAATCGGCAAAGAAGAAGTCAAACTATCACTCTTCGCAGATGATATGATACTATATGTGGAAAACCCAAAAGACTCCACTCCAAAACTGCTAGAACTTGTACAGGAATTCAGTAATGTGTCAGGATATAAAATCAATGCACAGAAATCAGTCGCATTTCTCTACACCAACAATAAGACAGAAGAAAGAGAAATTAAGGAGTCCATCCCATTTACAATTGCACCCAAAACTATAAGATACCTAGGAATAAACCTAACCAAAGAGACTAAGAATCTATACACAGAAAACTATAAAGTACTCATGAAAGAAATTGAGGAAGACACAAAGAAATGGAAAAAATGTTCCATGCTCCTGGATTGGAAGAATAAATATTGTGAAAATGTCTATGCTACCTAAAGCAATCTACACATTTAATGCAATTCCTATCAAAGTACCATCCATTTTTATCAAGGAAATGGAACAAATAATCCCAAAATTTATATGGAACCAGAAAAGACCGTGAATAGCCAAAGGAATATTGAAAAAGGAAGCCAGAGTTGGTGGCATCACAATTCTGGACTTCAAGCTCTATTACAAAGCTGTCATCATCAAGACAGCATGGTACTGGCACAAAAACAGACACATAGATCAATGGAACAGAATAGAGAGCCCAGAAATAGACCCTCAACTCTATGGTCAACTAATCTTCGACAAAGCAGGAAAGAATGTCCAATGGAAAAAAGACAGCCTCTTCAATAAATGGTGTTGGGAAAATTGGACAGCCACATGCAGAAAAATGAAATTGGATCATTTCCTTACACCACACACGAAAATAGACTCAAAATGGATGAAGGACCTCAATGTGAGAAAGGAATCCATCAACATCCTTGAGGAGAACACAGGCAGCAACCTCTTCGACCTCAGCCGCAGCAACATCTTCCTAGGAACATCGCCAAAGGCAAGGGAAGCAAGGGCAAAAATGAACTATTGGGATTTCATCAAGATCAAAAGCTTTTGCACAGCAAAGGAAACAGTTCACAAAACCAAAAGACAACTGACAGAATGGGAGAAGATATTTGCAAACGACATATCAGATAAAGGGCTAGTGTCCAAAATCTATAAAGAACTTAGCAAACTCAACACCCAAAGAACAAAGAATCCAATCAAGAAATGGGCAGAAGACATGAACAGACATTTCTGCAAAGAAGACATCCAGATGGCCAACACACACATGAAAAAGTGCTCCATATCACTCGGCATCAGGGAAATACAAATCAAAACCACAATGAGATACCACCTCTCACCAGTCAGAATGGCTAAAATTAACAAGTCCGGAAATGACAGATGCTGGCGAGGATGCGGAGAAAGGGGAACCCTCCTACACTGTTGGTGGGAATGCAAGCTGGTGCAACCACTCTGGAAAACAGCATGGAGGTTCCTCAAAATGTTGAAAATAGAACTACCCTATGACCCAGCAATTGCACTGCTGGGTATTTACCCTAAAGATACAAACGTAGTGATCCGAAGGGGCACGTGCACCCGAATGTTTATAGCAGCAATGTCTACAATAGCCAAACTATGGAAAGAACCTAGATGTCCATCAACAGACGAATGGATAAAGAAGATGTGGTATATATATACAATGGAATACTATGCAGCCATCAAAAGAAATGAAATCTTGCCATTTGCGACAACATGGATGGAACTAGAGGGTATCATGCTTAGCGAAATAAGTCAATCGGAGAAAGACAACTATCATATGATCTCCCTGATATGAGGGAGAGGAGATGCAACATGGGGGGTTAATGTGGTAGGAGAAGAGTAAATGAAACAAGTTGGGATTGGGAGGGAGACAAACCATAAGTGACTCTTAATCTCACAAAACAAACTGAGTGTTGCTGGGCAGAGGGGGGTTGGGGGGCGGTTATGGACATTGGGTAGGGTATGTGCTATGGTGAGTGCTGTGAAGTTTGTAAACGTGGAGATTCACAGACCTGTACCCCTGGGGGAAAAAAATATATATATATATGTTTATAAAAAATAAAATTATAAAAAAAATATAAAAAAAAAACATTGAAGCAGAAGGAAAACTTCCAGACTCTTTTTATGAAGCCAGCATTACACTGACCCCCAAACGAGGCAAAGAGCCCACCAAAAAGGAGAATTTCAGACCAATATCCCTGATGAATATGGATGCTATGATTCTCAACAAGATCCTCGCTAATAGGATCTAATAGCACATTACAGAGATTATCCACCATGACCAGGTGGGATTCATCCCTGGGTTGCAAGGATGGTTCAACATTCCCAAATCAATGTGATAGAACAAATCAATGAGAGAAGAGAGAAGAACCACAAGGTCCTCTCAACCGATGCCGACAAAGCAGTTGACAAAAGCTAGCATTCGTTCCTGATTAAAACGCTTCAAAGTAGGGGGATAGAGGGAACATTCCTCAACTTGATAAAATCCAGCTATGGAAAACCCATAGTGAATATCATCCTCAATGGGAAAAAGCTGACAGCCTTCCCTTTGAGAATCAGGAACACAACAAGGATGCCCACTCTCACCACTCTTGTTCAACATAGTATTAGAAGGCCTAGCAACAGCAGTCAGACAACAGAGAGAAATAAAAGGTATTCAAATTGGCAATGAAGAAGTCAAACTCTCTCTCTTTGCAGGTGACATAATACTTTTTAAGAAAAACCCAAAGACTCCACTCCCAAACTACTAGAACTCATACAGCAATTCAGTAAGGTGGCAGGATGCAAAGTCAATGTACAGAAATCAGTGGCTTTCTTATACACTAACGATGAAAACACAGAAAGGGAAATTAGAGAATCGATTCCATCTGCTATAGCACCAAGAACCATAAGATCCTTGGGAATAAACCTAACCAAAGAGGTAAAGGATCTGTACTTGAGGAAGTACAGAACACTCATGAAAGAAATCAAAGAAGACACACACACACAAAAAACCGGAAGACCATTCCATGCTCATGGATCGGAAGAATAAACATTGTTAAAATGTCTACAGTGCCTAGAGCAATCTATACTTTCAATGCCATTCTGAACAAAATTCCACTGGCATTTTTCAAAGAGCTGGAGCAAACAATCCTAAAATTTGTATGGAATCAGGAAGAGACCCCGAATTGCTAAGGAAATGTTGAAAAAGAAAAACAAAACTGGGGGCATCACGTTGCCTGATTTCAAGCTTTACTACAAAGCTGTGATCACCATGACAGCATGGTGCTGAAATAAAAACAGACACATAGACCAGTGGAACAAGTAGAGGGCCCAGATATGAACCCTCAACTCTCTGGTCAAATAATCTTTGACAAAGCAGGAACAATATACAGTGGAAAAAAGACAGTCTCTTCAATCAGTGGTGCTGGGAAAATTGGACAGCTGTATGTAGAAGAATGAAACTCGACCATTCTCTTACACCGTACACAAAGATAAACTCAAAATGGATAAAAGACCTCAACGTGAGACAGGAATCCATCAGAATCCTAGAGGAGAACATAGGCAGTAACCTCTTCGACACCAGCCACAGCAACTTCTCTCAAGACATGCCTCCAAAGGCAAGTGAAACAAAGCCAAAAATGAACTTTCTGGGCTTCACCAAGATAAAAAGTTTCTGCACAGCAAAGGAAACAGGCAACAAAACTAAGAGGCAGCCCACACAATAGGAGAAGATATTTGCAAATGACATTACAGATAAGGGGCTGATATCCAAGATCTATAAAGAACTTCTCAAACTCAACACTCAAAAAACAAATAGCCCAGTCAAAAAATGGGAAAAAGACTTGAACAGTCCCTTCTCCAAAAAAGACATGCAAATGGCTAACAGACACACGAAAAAATGCTCACCATCACTAGCCATCAGGGAAATACAAATCAAAACCACACTGAGATACCACCTTATACCAGTTAGAATGGCAACAGTTAACAAGTCAAGAAACAAGAAATGTTGGCGAGGATGTGGAGGAAGGGTAAACCTCTTACACTGTAGGGTGGTTCGGAACGCCAGCTGGTACAGCCACTCTGGAAAACAGTATGGAGTTTCCTCAAGATGTTAAGAATTGAGCTACTCTTCCACTCAGCAATTGTGCTACTAGGTATTTACCTCAAAGATACAGATGTAGTGAAAAGAAGGGACACATGTACCCCAATGTTTATAGCAGCAATGGCGACGGTCGCCAAACTGTGGAAGGATCCAAGATGCCCTTCAACAGATGAATGGATAAAGAAGATGTGGTCCAGGGCACCTGGGTGTCTCAGTGGGTTGAGGCCTCTGCCTTCGGCTCAGGTCATGATCTCAGGGTCCTGGGATAGAGTCCCGCATTGGGCTCTCTGCTCATCAGGGAGCCTGCTTCCTCCTCTCTCTCTCTCTGCCTACTTGTGATCTCTGTCTGTCAAATAAATAAAATCTTTAAAACAAAATGCCAAACTGGGCACCTGGGTGGCTCAGTTGGTTAAGCGACTGCCTTCAGCTCAGGTCATGATCCTGGAGTCCTGGGGTCGAGTCCCGCATCAGGCTCCCAGCTCCACGGGGAGTCTGCTTTTCCCTCCTACCTTCTCCTCGCTCATGCCCTCTCTCTCTCTCTCTCTCTCTCTCAAATAAATAAAAACTAAAATATTTTTTTAAAAATGCCAAACTGTGGAAAGAACCAAGATGCCCTTCAACGGATGAATGGATAAGGAAGATGTGGTCCATATACACTACGGAGTATTATGCCTCCATCAGAAAGGATGAATACCCAACTTTTGTAGCAACATGGATGGGACTGGAAGAGATTATGCTGAGTGAAATAAGTCAAGCAGAGAGAGTCAATTATCATATATGTATATATATGTATACCATATATGTATATTATCATATATGTATATGTATATATATACATATATATATATGTATATATATGTATATATATATACACACACATACACACACACATACAGTTTAAAAATCATTTTAGGGGCGCATGTGTGTCTCAGTGGATTAAAACCTCTGCCTTCGGCTCCGGTCATGATTCCATGGTCCTGGGATTGAGCACGGCATCGGGCTCTATGCTCAGTGGGGAGCCTGCTTCCCCCTCTCCCTCTGCCTGCCTCTCTGCCTACTTGTGATCTCTGTCTGTCAAATAAAGTTATAAAATCTTTAAAAAACCATTTTACTTCCATGTACAAACAAATTACATTAGGAAAGTGAATTTTTTATTATGTTCAAATCACCAACATATAGTGTATAATCTGATTGTCATCGGAATTTGATGAA
>NW_022633336.1:0-6365 GCF_010015895.1 Lontra canadensis
AATGTATCAAATCAATGTTGTACACCTTAAATTTGCATAATTTTGTATGTTGAATATAACTCAATAAAAAATACAGTGGGTTTCTTGTAGACACAGAGTTTGGTCATTTTTTTGGTCTCACTCTGACAATCTTTTTTTTAAAGATTTATGTCACAAAAATGTTGAAAATAAAGGAAAAATATGTACCATGCAGATACCATAAAAAGATGCTAAACCTATATTAATATATCAAATTAGAATGTGAAGCAAAAAGCACTAACTGGAATAAAGAGAGAGAATTTACAATAACATAATACAAATTCTACCAGAAAGATATTGTGTGTAACTAACAATATTGCCTCAAGACATATATAAAACAATCCATAATCACAATGGGAAATTAAAGAACATCTCTTTTATAAACCAATAAAGCAACCAGACAAACAAGTATCAAGGATATAGGATCTTTGAGTGACAAAATTAGCAGCCAATAAATATAAAATATACATTATTTTCAAACATACATGGAATATTTGCAAACAGTCACTTACTAGAACTCAAAAGAAGTCTAAAAAAGTATAAAAGATCTATTGTTATGGGGTACCTGGGTGTCTCAGTCTGTTGAACATCTGACTCTTGATTTCAACTGGGGTCATGATCTCAGGATCGCGAGATCGAGCCCCATGATGGGCTCCATGCTGGGGATGGAACCTGCTTAAGATTTTCTCTCTCCTTTTACCCATCCCCCCCATGCACGCACATGTGTGCTCCCTCTCTATCTTTTCGGGAAAAAAAAAAAAAGATCTGTTGTTATACTGACTTTGTGTTTCTCTGATCAAATAAATGGAATTAGAAATCAAGCACCAAAAAAAAAAAATGGTTAAAAACACGTTTGCAGACTTTAAAATGCTCTCAGAACTAACTCATGATTAACAAGAAAACTGCAATAGAAATCACAACATAGAAATCTAAAAGTGGGGCGCCTGGGTGGCTCAGTGGGTTAAAGCCTCTGCCTTTGGCTCAGGTCATGATCCCAGTGTCCTAGGATCGAGCCCCGCATCGGGCTCTCTGCTCAGCAGGGAGCCTGCTTCCACCTCTTTCTCTCTGCCTGCCTCTTAGCCTACTTGTGATCTCTGTCAAATAAATAAATAAAATCTTTAAAAAAAAAAGAAATCTAAAATTGAGTGACAATGAAAGTACTACATTTTAAAACTTGTAATACGCAGCTAAAACAGAATTTAGAAGGAAATCTACAGTCTAAATTATATTTGTTTAAAAATGAAAAGATTGAAAATAAAGAAGTTAATTGAAAACAGGCGTCAAGTGTTCTCTTCTAGAAATTAGAAAAGGAATAACAGACTTTCAGTTAATATGGAAGAGACAGATTTTGTGCGACTAGAAAATCTTCAAAACAAGACAAACAGAGATGCCTGGGTGGCTCAGTCAGTTAAGCATCTGCCTTCAGCTCAGGTCATGATGGGGGGTCTCAGGATGAGTTCTGCATCTGGCTCCCTGCTTAGCAGGGAGCCGGCTTCTTCTGTCTGCCACTCCCTCTGCTTGTACTCTCTCTCGCTCTCTCTCTTTCTCTGGCAAATAAATAAAATCTTAAAAAAAAAAACCCAGACAAACAAAAAGCTTCCTGGAAACAGGAACAGGAGGGCATTTTTTAAAAAGACATATCAGAAAATAACAATAAGAACAAACAAAGAAAAACATAGAAAAACCTCAATAAAATGGTTATAGTACAAAGTTAGGGTTAAGAAAATTTCCTATTTAAGAAAATAGGAAATAAAAGATAAGAGAATTAGAGAACCTGTTGCAAAGATCTAACATTTAAATAATAAGAATTCATGAGGAAGGCAAATAATCCCAACCTAGGATTTAACAAGCAGTTAAACCATCAAGTAAGTTTGAGAGTAGAATAAAGCCTTTTTTCCCCAGATGCAAGATCTCAACCATTTGGAAGGAGTAAACCCAGAAAGAGGAAGACATGGGATTCAGGCAATGGTGGGAGACAGAAGAAAGAGGAAAGGAAATTCCTGTCATGACTGGTGGAGCGAAATCTCAAAGGACAACTGCAGCGCTGTTGCAGCGCAGGGAGAGAACAACCAGCAATTTCCAGAAGAGATTTCTTCAAGAAGATAAAGCCGATAGACCTTAATATATATTAATGTATTATGAAGCTATTCACATAATGGAGCCAAATCTGAAAGTGAAGCACTTGTAAGAAAGAGAAAACGAAAAGATATAAACATTAGGAAAACAAACAAACAAAAAAAGATGCAGCAAAGAATATTCCATGATACATGGCATTCGCATAGTTTCAATAATGGTTTATGATTATGGCTAAATTATTATGATGTAACCGAAGTAACCATATAACCGCTCGCCAAGGATAAGGCACAGGGGATATAGATATGTTTGGTGGAGGTAGAGTAATGGTGAAAGATAACTAAAGACAGATATTGATATTCTGTTTTGGGAAATTAATGGAAAACATTTAAAACTTCATAAGAAAGGAATAGCAATATAAAAATTTTTTAAGATTTTATTTTTATTTAGTTGGCAGAGAGAGCACGAGGGAGCAAAAGAGGGGGAGTGGCAGTGGGAATGGGAGAAGCAGACTCCCCACTGAGCAGGGACCCCCCCCCCCCAGTGTGGGGCTTGATCCCAGGACGATGGGATCATGATCTGATCTGAAGGCAGATGCCAAAAAGACTGAACCACCCAGGCACCCTTATAAGAACGATTTTAACACATGCCAATCATAAGAATTTACTAAAAGTTGAAAATGGTTGCTTCTGGGGAACAGAAATGAGAGAGATGTGACAGAGAGTGTGTTATTTGTTATGAAACAATCTATTTGCGTAAGTATAGGACTTTTCCAAATATATGGATATATAACTTTTATAAAAATTAATTTTAAAAACATGAATGGACTAACACTTTAAAATAAGTTGGAATAAAGGGGAAAAGAGCAATAAAAGTGAAGTGGAAAACAAATCTCTGGTAATAAATGAGAAAGGGAGAAGGCACAAATAGTCTTAGGAGCAATAAGGTGGTACAACATTACAAACAGAATTTCTAACATTAAAAGATATCACAAGGAGAAATATAGAGAAATTTATTTCAAAGCTTAGATGAGATAAGCAATTCCCAGGAAAATATAAATTATAAAAATTAACTCAAGAAGTAGGAGCTATGAATTAAGCAATTCACATTTTAAAAAGTCAATCTGGTAATCAGATGTCTTATTCAAAAAACATCATGCCTAGTTAATTTTATAGGTAAGTTTTTCCACCCACAAGGAACATATTCTCCCTATTCTATACAAACTTTAGAGAACATAAGAAGGAATGCTACTGGACTCATTTTACGAGGTTAATAAAACCTTGATACCAAACTTGGATAAAGATAGTGCAAAAAAAATTAAACTTATACACCATTCTCACTTACAAACATAGATATTAAAGTTCTAAGAACTTACTAAGTTATTAACTTAGTGACAGTGCCCATTAAAAAAATATTATACTGAAGTATCAGTTTTCTATTGTCGTATATATAACAAATAACCACAAAACTTATCGGTTTGAAATAACACCCATTCATTATCTCACAGTTTCTGTAGGTCAGAAGTTCAGGCACAGCTTAAATGAATCTTCTGCTTAGGGCCTCACAAGGCTGCAATCAGCTTGTCAGCCTGGGCTGGGGTCTCATTTAAGTCCTGGGGTCCTCTTCCAAGCTCACATGATTGTTGGCAGAATTCATTTCCTTGCAGCTGTAGAACTTATAATGGCTTGTTTCTTCAAGGCCAGCTGGAGAATCTCTAACCACTAGACCCTCTTTTAAAAAGATAGCCTAATTAGGTCAGGTTCATTCAGGATAACCTACCTCTCTTTTGATTAACTTAAAGTCAACTGACGAGGGATTTTAATTGCACCTGAAAAAAAAAAATCCGTTCACTTTGCCACATTCTATTGATTAGAAGCAAGTTCAAGTTTTACACATACCCGGGGAGGGGATTATACAAAGGCATTGATACCAGAGCGGGAGAGTCACAGACATCTTAGAATTCTGCCTACCATCACCAAGTAGAATTTATCCCAGGAAGCCAAAGATGACTGAACATAGGAAAAAACGCTATCAATGTAATAAATATGCTGTATTACCAGATAAGAAATATACAATTATATAGAGAAATATTAAAAACACATTTAGTAGAATTTAACAGTCATTCAAATTCGGAAAAGAAGGTCCTTTCTTTAAGCTATAAAAGCATCTATCCAAATTTATCGAAAATGTTTCCAGTCCAGCATGTGAGGAAGCTTCAGAGTCAGCACCTTAACAAGTAAAAAGTTGAACAAACTGAAAAATCAACAACTCTCATTAGATCCACAATAGAATTGGTGTTACAGAGCAAAGCACTGTCCACATAATTGGAGAGACACAGAAGAATACAGAGAATCACAACTTACAGGAGCAGAAACCTCTGAAGGAACCAGTTCTGGGGTAGGGAAGACTGAACTGTAATTGCTGGAGGCTCGTGTGCACAAGTCTGAGAAATGAAGGCTCCACAGAGACCCAGTTATCAAGGGGGTGTCCCTCATTTGTGAGTTTTACCTCCTGGAGCTCCACCAGGCTCTCACAGTGAAAATAGGAGATTATTCCCTCCTGCTGGTAGCAGGGAGTGGCAAAGAAACCATTCCCAAATACTTCAGAGCATTCTGTTCTTAACAAGGTTTGCTCTAAGGAGAAAGTATTTAACCAGAGATTAACCTGCTGGAGTTCTATCAGAGCCTAATTGACCTGGGGCAAAGGAAATACCCTTCTCCCGCCAACTTTAGCCATTCTGTCTCACCAAAAGGTTGGGGGGAGGGGAGATCTAAGAAGCCCATATGAAGTTCACAGTCAAGAGGCATAGACTCAAAAAAAAAAAAAAAAAAGACTGAAACCTAATCATAGAACTATATGCAGTATGTTGCCCCTCCTCCCATACCACACTAACATCACTGAAGATCTATTTACAGTCATTCCTTTTACCCATTACATCATGTTCGTTATCAAGAAAAAATTACCAGACATTCTAAAAGGCAAATAAGACAGTTTGAAGAGAGACAGAGCAAGCATCAGAACCAGATTCAGGTATGACAAGGATGTTGGAATTATCAGACCAGTAATTTAAACAATTGTAATGAATATGCTAAGGGTTCTAATGGATAAAGTAGAGTGCATACAAGAACAGATGGACAATGTAAGCAGTGAGATGAAAATTCAAAGAATGAATCAAAAGAAATGCTATAACTAAAAAAAACAAGTGAAGAATGCCTTTGATGGGTTTAGTAGTAGACTGGATAAGGCTAAGGAAAGAATCTCTGAGCTTGAGGATATCCAATACAAACTTCCAAAACCGAAAGGCAAAGAGAAAAAGGGTGAAAAAAAAAAACCCCACCCAGAACAGAATATCTAAGGATTGCAGGACAGCTACGAAAGGTGTAACACACATGTAATGGGAATACCAGAAGGAGAAGAAAAGGGGAAAAGAAAAAATAGTTAAACCAATGATGACTGAGAATTTCCCTCAAAGTAATGTTAGACACCAAACCATAAATCCAAGAGGCTCTGAGAACACTAAGGAGGATAAATGCCTTCCTTACATATGATTATATGTAAGCAAAAGAAATGACAGCAATGATACAAGGGGCGAGAGGAAGGAGTTAGGGTTGTTTTGTCATTGTAAAGTACTTAATGCTACCTGTGAAGTGGTATAGTGTTGTTTCACAGTGGACTTGGATTCATTCTAAATGTATATTGAAAACTCTAGGACAAACACTAAAAAAAAGAGGCATAACTGATATACTATGGAAGGAAAGAAAATGGAATCCTATGAAACGCTAATTAAAGTCACAGAAAGAACAGAAAAAGAGTGGAAGACAAGAATAGGAACAAAGAACAAGGGCAACAAATACAAAACAGTAACAAATATAGTAGATGTGAATCGAACTATGTAAGTAATCCCTTTAAATGTCAATGTTCTAAATGTACCAATTAAAAGATTGTCAGAGTGATGGGGTGCCTGGGTGGCTCAGTGGGTTAAAGCCTCTGCCTTCAGCTCAGGTCCTGATCCTAGGGTCCTGGGATCGAGCCCCACATTGGGCTCTCTGCTCAGCAGGGAGCCTGCTTCCTTTCCTCTCTCTCTGCCTGCTTCTCTGCCTACCTGTGATCTCTGTCAAATAAATAAATAAAATCTTTAAAAAAAAGATTGTCAGAGTGAGACCAAAAAAATGACCAAACTCTGTCTACAAGAAACCCACTGTATTTTTTATTGAGTTATATTCAACTTACAAAATTATGCAAATTTAAGGTGTACAACATTGATTTGATACATT
>NW_022633337.1:0-6365 GCF_010015895.1 Lontra canadensis
CAATGGAACAGAATAGAGAGCCCAGAAATGGACCCTCAACTCTATGGCATATGGTATTTAGAAATCAAGATCTGGGCACTGGGCACTCTCTTTGCTGTTGTCTCTGCTCCCAAACCTTCTCATGGCTAAGGAATAGTGTATGTCTATGAGTAAATGGATAAATATATATATTTATCTCCATATTAAATTTAATTATATATATATATAGATATAGTATTTATATCCATCTGTGCATTTGAAAACTGAGTCCACACCAGTACCTTCTATTTCAATTCAACATCCCAAGGTTCATTTTAGTCTTCTAACCTTCAATATTATTATCTCCCTTCTCTGACAATGAGAAACCTGGCTCTTAGTATCCTTAATATATTATCATATTTGACCCCCCCCATGTGACCAGTCTTTGACTACTGCCACTCTCTATCTTATGCATATGTCATCCTCACTCTTGCCTGTGCTCCAGCATTCCCTGCTAAATTATCTTCCTATCCTCACCTGTCTCAGGCTATGATACTCTGCACTAACGTGCCCTCCCACACCCAGACTTTAGGGTTCTAAAACCTACACCGGACTACCTTGTCTCCTCTTGCCTGGATACCCTCTTGACCTTGTTCAGGTTTATATAATCTGTGCTGAGAAGCCCTCCATTATGGTACTTTCCTTATCCTTCTGTACCACCTCTCCATTCTCACCATGTTCTGATTTTGCTTCTCCCATACCAGTGATGCTCTCTTCTTCCAGTTTGGACCCTGACAACTGATATTAAATCACAGTGTTCATATTAAATTAAAATTATTTCTGAATATATGGGAAGAGTTCTTCATTCTACTTTTGGATATACTTTTGCTAGTGTGTGTTATTAACCTTTCTTTTTTACTTTGTTCTCGTTTAGCAGTCTTTTTGGAGCCATCCAATGTTTTAGGACTTTCAGAGACTTAAAATGAATAATCATTTATGAATATAAACATAAGAGCCACACAGTTAGCCTTTATGATTTTTTGCCAAATTCCACTGACTTGAATGATGTTTTCAAGTGAAAAATATCTTAAATAACTTGAAGAACAGTTTTACTTATGAATGACATATTCTACACAGAAAAATGCAATGTAGTATAGGAATAGGATGTGGCCACTTTATAGTGATAATTAGTATATATTATAGTTCCCTATTGTTTGTGAAACAAAATACTATATACACTGTGTGGCTTAAAACAAGATAAATATATTGTCTCACAGTTCTGCATGCTTGAAGTCTGAAATCAAGATATTCATAGGGCCATGTTTCCTTTGAAACTCATCAGGGAATCTTTTTTTTTTTTTTTTTTTTTTTTTTTGCCTCTTCCTAGCTTTTGGTGGTTTATTGGCAGTCTTTAGTGTTCCTTGGCTTGCTGCTGCATAACATGCAGTCTCCCTGTGTGTCCTTGTCTTCACATGGCTATCTTTTACATGACACTAGTCATATTGAATTAGGAGTCTGCCCTACTACAGTATGATATCATCTTAACCAATTACCTCTGCAATGATGCTATTTGTAAATAAGATCACATTTTGAAGTACTGAGTGTTTAGACTTCAACAAATATTTTTTGAGGGGATACAGTTCAACCCTTAGCAGTATGTCAAAACTTTGTTTCACTTTTATTATAGGAAAGAATCATGAGATTATACCTGAGAGTAGTCTCTTTGTTGTCAACTCATTAATGTTTAATATTATAGCTATACAACTTCATAATTTAGTGTCACTAGCTGTAAGAATTAGAAACATAGGGGCACCTGTGTGGCTCAGTTGGTTAAGCAACTGCCTTCTGCTCAGGTCATGATCCTGGAATCCTGGGATCGAGTCCCACATTGGGCTCCCAGCTCCATGGGGAGTCTGCTTCTCCCTCTGACCGTCTCCTCGCTCATGCTCTCTCTCTCTCTCTCTCAAATAAATAAATAAAAATAAAATATTAAAAAAAAGAATTAGAAACATAATTTTTTTGCATTAGATTTTTTCTGGTTATATTGAGAAGGAAACATCAGTTTGGCCAACTAGCTCTCTCAAAAATATCTGTGATAAGCCAGCTTCTATAATCAGTTTGACTCTCAGACTTTAGAAAAGTTGTCTGGGGCAGGTTTAAGATAATTCTGTAAGCTGAGAATCTGGAATCCTTTTTTCCTGTCCAGAAAAGGCAATCTATAGCTACTTCCATAAGATTCTTAAGGATCAGTCATAACTCATCCATAGCTGGTAGTCTGTTAACTTCCCATCCTTTTTAGTTTTGGAGGGACTAGTCTTAGATGTAAATACTTTCCTACTTAGTACATCTGTCCTTTGTGGAGACTTTTAAAATACTTTTCAGATTAACTTTTGAAGAACCCTAAGCAATATTTTGACTTCATACATGGTTCATGAATTTCAGAATTCCCTATACTGTTTCTTAGTTGCTGTTTTCTTAACCATCTGGAGATCTACTTTAAATTAGGCTCTTTCCCCATTTGATATAAGCATATATCTCTTAATTAAACACAATATTTACTAAATTAGTTCAGATTTGTGCTGGTTAAATTGCATAATTTGCTAAAACTTGTGAATGAACTAAATGTTTTATTGGCTGAATTATATGATTATCTTAAACTTCTAAATGAACTACATTTTCTCTGAAAATTTCTAGTATGGAACTGTTTGCTTAAGATGAATTCTTATACTTTCTTCTTTAGAATATTGATTTAAGGGGCACCGGGGTGGCTCAGTAGGTTAAGCTGCTGCCTTCGGCTCAGGTCATGATCTCGGGGTCCTGGGATCGAGTCCCGCATCGGGCTCTCTGCTCAGCGGGGAGCCTGCTTCCCTCTCTCTCTGTGCCTGCCTCTCTGTCTACTTGTGATCTCTCTCTGTCAAATCAATAAATAAAATATTAAAAAAAAGAATATTGATTTAAGAAAATGTTGTTTTCTAGGTCATAAATATTCTCTGAGAATAAAACTTAAATTTCTTATTTTTACTAACCTGAATGTCTTTTCTTTCTGTATAATATTTATAACCTTACTTTTAATATACTACATTAAGAATGTTTGTATTTTCTATTACAAACATTCAAAATACTTCCTTCAACATTTGGAAATTTTCATATTAAACAGGTTTTTCTGGGGCATCTAGCTGGTTCAGTCAGAGCATACCACTCTTGATCTCGGGTTTATAAGTTTGAGCCCCCCACAGTGGGTATAGAGTTCACTTAATTAAAGAAAAGACTATTTAAACCTTTTTATTTTTTAAAAAGATTTTATTTATTTATTTGAGAGAATAGAGAGAGAGCACAAGTATGCAGAGCAGCAGGCAGAGGGAGAGGGAGAACCAGGCTCTCTGCCAAGCAGGGATCCTAATGCAGGGCTCAATCCCAGGACCTGGGATCACAACCTGAGCCGAAGGCAGCTGCTTAACCAACTGAGCCAGCGAGGCATCCCTCATGGGTATTTTTAATACGTGGCTTTATCGCACCAACATTATTTGTGAGACTTAATTATATTATTGCATTTAGCTGTAGCTCATTTATTTCTATTGGTATATGTTTCACCATATGAATATACCATTATTCATTTAACTGTTAGACTTTTGAGTTGTTGACAGTTTCTAGAAATTATTAATAATATTGCCAAACAATATTATAATTGTTTCTTAGTATAATTGTGCATACGTTTTTATTGGGCACATAGTTAGGAGTGGAATTTCCGGGTCATGGGGAATGATATCTTCAACTTGAGTAGATGACAAAATATTTGTGAAAATGTTTTTCAGAATTATCATTTCAACTTATACTCCCATCAGCAGTGTATGAGAATTCCCATTACTCTCCTCCAAACCTAATATTATCAGTTATAATATTATTATTATAAAATATTATTATTATAAAATATTATCTTGGCAGAGAGCCATAATGTTTGGTAGCTAATGGTATTTCATTGTGGTCTTAATTATTTTGTTAATAATTAATGAGTTTGCAGTCCTTTCATATATATATTGACTATTTGGATACCTTCTTTTTTTTTTTTTTTTTTTTTTTTTTTTTTTTTTTAAGATTTTATTTATTTGTCAGAGAGAGAGGGAAAGAGAGTGAGCACAGGCAGACAGAATGGCAGGCAGAGGCAGAGAGAGAAGCAGGCTCCCCGCCGAGCAAGGAGCCCGATGTGGGACTCGATCCCAGGACGCTGGGATCATGACCCGAGCTGAAGGCAGCCGCTCAACCAACTGAGCCACCCAGGCGTCCCTGGATACCTTCTTTTGTGAAAGTCTTGTTCAACTCTCTTGCCCATTTTTCTATTGGGTTATCTTCTTTTTTGATTTGTAAAGCTTTTTTGGCTCCTTTTTTGATTTGTAGAGCTTTTTATGACTCCTTTATGGTTCTCTGTGTTGCACATATCTTTTCCCACTTTGTAGTTGGATTTTTTACTCAGTATTGTGGAGTAGATGCTTTTGCTGTGCCACCCACATCCTTTGGCATTCACTTTTGTATAGAGAAGTCTTACTATAAGCAGCTGAAACTCTCTACCTGAGGACTTTATCTAGCCGCATGAGAAAGTGGAGGGAATTCAGGAAGTGACTGCCTGGCAGTATTGGTCTTAACCAATACTGAACTGGAGTTGGTTAATAAATACACCATGTCCTTACCTCTGGAGATAGCTTCAGAAGCTTGCTCTACACCATATCTGACAGGTCTCCAGCAGGAATGAGCCACAGTACCAAGTAGTGATATCCGGATCATCACTGTATCTTTTTTTTTTTCAATCTTTATTTTTTTATTTTTTTTATAAACATATAATGTATTTTTATCCCCAGGGGTACAGGTCTGTGAATCGCCAGGTACACACTTCACAAAACTCACCATAGCACATACCCTCCCCAATGTCCATAACCCCACCCCCCCGACCCCCCGACACCCAGCAACCCTCAGTTTGTTTTGTGAGATTAAGAGTCACTTATGGTTTGTCTCCCTTCTGATCCCATCTTGTTTCATTTATTCTTCTCCTACCCTCTTAACCCCCCATGTTGCATCTCCACTTCCTCGTATCAGGGAGATCATATGATAGTTGTCTTTCTCCGATTGACTTATTTCACTAAGCATGATACCCTCTAGTTATATCCACGTCGTTGCAAATGGCAAGATTTCATTTCTTTTGATGGCTGCATAGTATTCCGTTGTATATATATACCTCTTCTTCTTTATGCATTCATCTGTTGATGGACATCTAGGTTCTTTCCATAGTTTGGCTATTGTAGACCTTGCTGCTATAAACATTTGGGTGCACGTGCCCCTTCGGCTCTCTGCGTTTATATCTTTAGGGTAAATACCCAGTAGTGCAATTGCTGGGTCATAGGGTAGCTCTATTTTCAACTTTTTGAGGAACCTCCATGCTGTTTTCCGGAGTGGTTGCACTAGCTTGCATTCCCACCAACAGTGCAGGAGGGTTCCCCTTTCTCCGCATCCTCACCAGCATCTGTCATTTCCTGACTTGTTAATTTTAGCCATTCTGACTGGTATGAGATGGTATCTCATTGTGGTTTTGATTTGTATTTCCCTGATGCCGAGTGATGTGGAGCACTTTTTCATGTGTCTGTTGGCTATCTGGATGTCTTCTTTGCAGAAATGTCTGTTCATGTCTTCTGCCCATTTCTTGATTGGATTATTTGTTCTTTGGGTGTTGAGTTTGCTAAGTTCTTTATAGATTTTGAACACTAGTCCTTTATCTGATATATTGTTTGCAGATATCTTCTCCCATTCTGTCAGTTGTCTTTTGGCTTTGTTAATTGTTTCCTTTGCTGAGAAAAAGGTGTTTTTTTTTTTTTTTAATTTATTTACCCGACAGACAAAAATCGTAAGTAGGCAGAGAGGCAGGAAGAGAGAGAGGAGGAAGCAGGCTCCCCGCTGAGCAGAGGGCAGATGCGGGGCTCGATCCCAGAACCCTGGGACCATGACCCGAGCTGAAGGCAGAGGCGCAACCCACTGAGCCACCCAGACGCCCCTGTGCAAAAGGTTTTGATCTTGATGAAATCCTAGTAGTTCATTTTTGCCCTTGCTTCCCTTGCCTTTGGCAATGTTCCTAGGAAGAAGTTGCTGCAGCTGAGGTTGAAGAGATTGCTGCCTGTGTTCTCCTCAAGGATTGTGATGGATTCCTTTCTCACATTGAGGTCCTTCATCCATTTTGAGTCTATTTTCATGTGTGGTGTAAGGAAATGGTCCAATTTCATTTTTCTGTATGTGGCTGTCCAATTTTCCCAACACCATTTGTTGAAGAGGCTGTCTTTTTTCCATTGGACATTCTTTCCTGCTTTGTCGAAAATTAATTGACCATAGAGTTGAGGGTCCATTTCTGGGCTCTCTATTCTGTTCCATTG
>NW_022633338.1:0-6364 GCF_010015895.1 Lontra canadensis
TGTGCAGATTTATGTTCACCAAATTTGGGGAATTTTTTTTTTTTTTTTTTTTTACCACGAGAGAGAGAGTACGAGAGGGGGACAGAGGGAGAGGGAGAAGCAGGCTCCCCACTGAGCAGGAAGCCCAATGCAGGGCTCTATCCCAGGACCCTGGGATCACAATCTGAGCAGAAGGCAGATGCTCAACCGACTAAGCCATCTGGGTGCTCAGGGAATAACCATTATTTATTTGAATATTTTTTCTGCCTCTTTTCCCCCTCTCCTTCAGGGACTCCCATCATGCATACATTGGTATGCTCATTGTTCCACAAGTCTCTGAAGTTCTGTTCACTTTTTTCATTCTTTTTTGCTCTGTTTTCAGTCTAAATAATGTCATTTTATCTTTTTTCAAGTTACCAATTCTCTCTCTCTCTCTTTTCTTTGCCTGCTTATTCTAGTCTGTTTGGGCTTCTATAGACAAAAGACTGGGTGGCTTATAGAGAAGGGAAACTTATTCATCACAGTTCTGAAGGCTGGATGTCTGTGTGCCAGCATGTTCAGATGAAGGCTCTCTTCTGGGTCACAGACTTCTCACTGTACTCTCACGTGGCAGAAGGAGCTAGGGATCTGTCTGGAGCTACTTTACTAAGGCATTACTTCCATTCATGAGGGTTCCACCTTCATGACTTAAGTATCTCCCAAAGGCCAGACTTCCTAATGTCATCACACTGAGCATTATGATTTTGACACATGAAAGTGGGGACGGAGAAGGAGACACAAACATTCACACTCTACTGCTGCTCAATTTGCTCCTTCCTTTCAGGGAAACTCTCTAGTGAAATTTTTATTTCAGTTACTATATTTTTCAACTACAGAATTTCTATTTCGTGAGATGCCATTTTCATAATTTCCTTTAATTCTTTAGATGAGCTTTTTAGATCTTTGAATATACTTTTAATATTCATTTAATGTCTTCATTTGGTAAGTACAACTTCTTGGCTTCCTTAAGGACATGTTCCATTGACTTTTCTTTAACCATGGCCCATGCTTTCTTGTTTCTTTGTGTATCTTACAACTCTTCTTCAAAACACATATTTTAAATAAAATGATGCAGTAACTCTAAAAATCAGATTCTGCAGTTCCCAGGGTTTGTTGTTGATGCTGCTGCTGTGCTGGTTTTTTGTTTTGCTTGTTTTTTTGTTTTGTTTTGTTTTTGTTTTTTTGTGACTTTTCTGGACTAACTCAGTACTGTCTGTATTCTTTGTCATGTGCAGTCTTTGAAATATCTGCTTGGTCGACATAGTAATTAATGACTGGACACAGATTTCCTTAAACATCTTAAACCAGCAAGTCTTCTAGCATTTGTGAAAAGATTTTTTTTTAAAGATTTTATTTATTTATTTGACAGAGATAACAAGTAGGCAGAGAGGCAGGCAGAGAGTGGGGGTGGGGGGGGAAGCAGGCTCCCTGCTGAGCAGAGACCCCCCCCCCGATGCGGGGCTCGATCCCAGGACCCTGAGATCATGATCTGAGGTGAAAGCAGAGGCTTAACCCACTGAGCCACCCAGGCACCCCTGTCAAAAGATTTTTGTATGTGCTGGGCATACCTTCTCTTCCTAGTCTTAAGTAGGAGTTTACAACTCTTGCTTTCACAGAACCTCAAGGTAAGCCAAAGGTGAGAGCTGAGGGCCTTCTTAATTTGGGGCTTAGCTCTTGATGGGAAAAGAAAATAAAACCCAGTCAGTTCATTACACTTTGAGTGACATGTGAAGTGTTTAACAGTAATGTTTATGTACTGTCATTCTCTCCCATATTAGCTATAGTTTATTATTAGCAGAATGAAAAGTTTGTTTCATGGACTTTAAGGTACAAATAAATAAAGGGGTTAAACAATTGACAAGTATACAGATCTATATGGGAGGAAAACACCCCAGAGGAAATCTGTTTCTTCTGATGTAGAGCAAATCATAGGCAAATAAAATCTAACTTGAGACTTTTGGCTAATCAGCTAATCAGGATCTATAGTTTATTAGATCATAGAGTTAGTGATTATGAGTTTGAATTCTAGAGTCAAACTGCCTGAATTTGCATCTAGACTTTACCTTTATGAGAACTTGGACAATACATGGAACCTTTTCATGCCTCACTTTTCTTATTAGCACCTTCCTTAATGGGAGGATTCAGTCATTACATAACAAGGCCTTAGATCAGTACCTGACAAATACTATGCACTGTATGTATACAAAAGAAGAGAGAGTGGTTTCATGAATCCCTTTGTACCTAATGCCTGTGTTCAACAATGATCAGCCCCAGGATAATCATATTTCATTTGTAATCTTACCCTCTCTCATTAATTATCTTCAAGCATATACATTATATAATTTCATCGATAAATATCTTGTTATGTATCTATAACATGTTTTTTAATGTTAAGTATATTACCATGGTTTCAGCTAAAAATCAGCAAAAAGCCTTAATATTATCAAATGCTGACTTGGTATTTGTTTTCCTGGTTGATTCATATGTTATGATTGGTTAATATTGTCTCCTAGGTCCCTTTCAGGCTAGAGTTTCCCACTTCCCTCTTTTTTTCTCCTTTTAATAATTCACTGAAGAAACCCACGTTATTTATACTTTCTTTGTACTGTTATTTGTACTTATTTGTACTGTTGCCCAGTAGAGTAGCCACTAGCCACATATGGCTGTTGAAATGTAACTAGTCCAAATTGGGATGCCCTGTAAATTTAAAAGGCATGTCATGGGGCACCTGGGAGTCTCTGCCTTCGGCTCAGGTCATGATCTCAGGATCCTGGGATCGAGTTCCACATCGGGCTCTCTGCACAGCGGGGAGCCTGCTTCCCCCTCTCTCTCTGCCTGCCTCTCTGCCTACTTGTGATCTCTCTCTGTCAAATAAAAAAAACTTAAAAAAATAAAAATAAAAAAATAAAATGTGAGTCATATTTCAAAGTCTTAGTACAAAAGACAGTGTTCATTAATAATTTTTACATTGATTGCATGTTGAGATGATAATATTGCATATATATTAGGCTGAATAATATTAAAAATTTCATTTGTTTCCTTTTATTTTTAATGGGTCTGCCAGAAAACCTTAAGTTACATATGTGACTTGCAATATACTTCTTTTGGACAGTACACTTCTGTTGATTTAGAATTTCATACAACATGGATTTTATTGATTGTTAAATAAGGGTTATTTAAGATGTTTCTCTGTAGCCTATATTTCCAGTATATTGTTAGTTGGATCTGTGGGCTTAATCAGATTCTGATTTGATTCTTTTCAAAATGTTTTTGGCACATATCTGGTGTATACCCCCAGAAGGCATATAATGCCTAGTTGAGGCCTCTTTGGTATATTAGCAGCCACTGATGACCCTTTAATTCATTAGAGGTTGCAAAATGATGGTGTTCTAATTTTCTTTGTTCCTTTCCATGGAACATCCTTTTCATGTTCTCTTCCTTCCATAAAGAGAAATCTCTCCTCACCAACTGTGTGATCACAGTTGATTACTATGCAAGCTATATATATTTTCCATAGGAGGAGGACAAAAGGTTAATTCTTTCTATTTATTTATCAGTTTCCAGGCATCATCCAGAAATATTGAGTATTTTTATAGTAGTATATGGAATCATGAATTTAAATGTGTGTTTTTTGTTGTTGTTTTGTTTTCTTTAAAGATTTTATTTATTTATGTGAGAGAAAATGAGTGAGAGAGAGCAGGAGAGAGGAGAAGGTCAAAGGGAGAAGCAGACTCCCCAAGGAGCTGGGAGCCTGATGTGGGACTCGATCCTGGAAGTCCGGGATCATGACCTGAGCCGAAGGCAGTCGCTCAACCAACTGAGCCACCCAGGCGCCCTAAATGTGTGTTTTTGAAACCCATTTTATTTATTATCCTCACTGACGTTCAAATTATCCCATTATTATTAAGTAGTGGGAGCCTCTTCAAGTTTCTCCTGCGTCTTAGATATGATCTTAGTAGTCTTTGATAGCTGCCTTGCCTTTGGTATCACAGAATGTTCCAGGCCTTTGTTCCTTTTAGTGATAAGTAATACTTAGAGACCACATTCTAGCTTGAATAATGTTACCTTATTAGTTATTTTTTTAATTTCTAGACCTTTTCCATGAATGAAACCAGGAAATATATTTTATTTTCTTTCTTAAAACTAAAGTAATTCATGAGTTTATACTGATACTTCCAATTCAAATTTGGATCTCTGGAGTTATTGCATCATCTCACCAATATCACATTCTATCTTCTTTCTGTCATGCCATATTTACTGGTTCTCAGTGACATCAATATATCAATTTGATTTAGCTCACACTATGCACGCAGCAGTTACAAAATAACATTTTCATCACTACCACCAGCAGTATTATTATTTATTAAAAACATAGTTTTTGCTTTTTGCCATTCTTTTTCTTCTTGGGGTGTATTTCACAACGGTTATACAGAAAATCGTTGTTTTAAAGTCGCTTAAAATATTTCATCGTTGATGAATGTCTGTGCTTCAAACTGGTTTCATTTTCCTTTTAATTTTTAGGGATGACTTTACAATTTTAATTTTTTTCATAATACGTTGACATGGTCTACAAAACAGGAAATATTCAAAAGAGTCTAGCTTCTTTTTTTTTTTTTTAAGATTTTATTTATTTATTTGACAGACAGAGATCACAAGCAGGCAGAGAGGCAGGCAGAGAGGCAGGCAGAGAGAGAGGAGGAAGCAGGCTCCTTGCTGAGCAGAGAGCCCGATGCGGGGCTCGATCCCAAGACCCCGAGATCATGACCAGAGCCGAAGGCAGCAGCTCAACCCACTGAGCCACCCAGGCGCCCCAAGAGTCTAGCTTCTAATTCCAGTCCTCTGCACGCTCTCTGTTCCCTTCTTCTTCTAACAGATAACCACTAAAAAAAAAATTTATGGCTTATTTTTGCATTTTTTTATACAAGCACATATATAATTCATATCCTGACCTAAGAAGTTCTCCAGAGTGCCCATGATTTCTTATTTTTTCTTGCTCAAAGTCAGAGCTTACAGTATTCTGTATCTACAATCTGAATGATAAACTATATGTTTTATTAAGTCATATTCTGTAGATTTGGACTGAGGAAGAGCAGATAGTATAGATAAGCCAGAGTTTTGAGGGAGAAAGGATGATTTGGGTAGAAACTACTAGCTGTTATCTGGTGTTTAGGACTTTCTAGGGAAGGAGGAAACCATGCTGTTTGACTCCAGATAATACAGTAAGACCAATATTTCAAAATTAGAGAAAGCCGGATTTTAAGTAGTCTGGAAAGAAAATCTGCTTCAAGTCAAACTCAGGAAATCGAATGGGCTTCCTCTTGTGGTTTTAAGTTCTTATCGCTGGAAAGATTCCCTCAGCCTCTGAGCGTTGAACTGGTTGACTTCAGTGGTCATTTGGTGATTCTGATTTCTGGAGTATTCCTTCAGTTTTCTATGTATCATTCTGCCCAACAGGTCTCACTGTGTAGTGCCTGGGTGATCACAGTGTATTTATTTTAGGATCCCGTGACATTTAAAGATGTGGCTATAGACTTCACGTTAGAAGAGTGGAGGTTGATGGACCCTTCACAGAGGAAACTACACAAGGATGTGATGCTAGAGAATTATAGGAATCTTGTCTCCCTGGGTAAGAATAACTTCCGGTTCCCGTACCTACCCACTTGATCAGGTGTGCTGAAGATACAGAGCCTCTAAAGTACTGAACTGACCTGGGGTTAGAGTTTAGGCATTAAAATCTCATATTAGGGGGATATTGTTGGGATCATGCTATTCCTTGCTCTTAATTAAGTGGCCCACCCATTGTAGAGTAAGAAATACATATTTCATTGGCATCTTGGAGATTGTTGACAGCTCCCCAGATTTAAGACTGAAGTTTTTTCTGATCATTTTTATAAATGGGAGTTATCAGTACCTCCAGAAAGAAAGGAACAGATGTGTTTGTTTTCTTTCTAAACTCAGATTATTCCCGTGATCTATAATCCCAGAAAACCTAGGATCATAGTGTTGGGCTCCTTTGTAATCATCTGTAACACCACTGTACAATAGAATGTTCTGTGTCTGTGCTGTCCAGTATGACAGGCACTAGCCACTAGGGGCTGCTGAGAACTTGAAATCTGGCTAGTCCAGTGGAATAACTGAATTTTAAATTTTATATAGTTTTACCTAATTTAAATTTAAATAGCCACCTGTGGCTTTGACAACTGTATTGGGCAGTGCATCTCTGGAACTTTCCATAATAACCACTCTGCACTGAAGATTAAGAGCTGAGACTAAATTTGGCAGTAGTTCTTACTCATAGGCACAGTCAAGTCGTATTCATTTTTCTCTGAACAGGGCTCGCAGTTTC
>NW_022633339.1:0-7131 GCF_010015895.1 Lontra canadensis
GACAAAGCAGGAAAGAATGTCCAATGGAAAAAAGACAGCCTCTTCAATAAATGGTGTTGGGAAAATTGGACAGTCACATGCAGAAAAATGAAATTGGATCATCTCCTTACACCACACATGAAAATAGACTCAAAATGGATGAAGGACCTCAACGTGAGAAAGGAATCCATCAAAATCCTTGAGGAGAACACAGGCAGCAACCTCTTCGACCTCAGCCACAGCAACATCTTCCTAGGAACATCGCCAAAGGCAAGGGAAGCAAGGGCAAAAATGAACTATTGGGACTTATCAAGGTCAAAAGCTTTTGCACAGCAAAGGAAACAGTTAACAAAACCAAAACCAAAAGACAACTGACAGAATGGGAGAAGATATTTGCAAACGACATATCAGATAATGGGCTAGTGTCCAAAATCTATAAAGAACTTAGCAAACTCAACACCCAAAGAACAAATAATCCAATGAAGAAATGGGCAGAAGACATGAACAGACATTTCTGCAAAGAAGACATCCAGATGGCCAACAGACACATGAAAAAGTGCTCCACATCACTCGGCATCAGGGAAATACAAATCAAAACCACAACGAGATATCACCTCACACCAGTATGAATGGCTAAAATTAACAAGTCAAGAAATGACAGATGCTAGTGAGGATGCGGAGAAAGGGGAACCCTCCTACACTGTTGGTGGGAATGCAAGCTGGTGCAACCACTCTGGAAAACAGCATGGAGGTTCCTCAAAATGTTGAAAATAGACCTACCCTATGACCCAGCAATTGCACTGCTGGGTATTTACCCTAAAGATACAAACGTAGTGATCCGAAGGGACACGTGCACCCGAAAGTTTATAGCAGCAATGTCCACAATAGCCAAACTATGGAAAGAACCTAGATGTCCATCAACAGATGCATGGATAAAGAAGATGTGGTATATATACACAATGGAATACTATGCAGCCATCAAAAGAAATGAAATCTTGCCATTTGCGACAACGTGGATGGAACTAGAGGGTATCCTGCTTAGCAAAATAAGTCAGTCGGAGAAAGACAACTATCATATGATCTCCCTGATATGAGGAAGTGGAGATGTAACATGGGGGGTTAAGGGGGTAGGAGAAGAATAAATGAAACAAGATGGGATTGGGAGGGACACAAACCATAAGTGACTCTTAATCTCACAGAACAAACTGAGGGTTGCTGGGGGGAGGGGGGGTGGGAGAGGGGGATGGGGTAATGGACATTGGGGAGGGTATGTGCTATGGTGAGTGCTGTGAAGTGTGTAAACCTGGCGATTCACAGACCTGTACCCCTGGGGATAAAAATATATTATATGTTTATAAAAAATAAAATTTAAAAATATATATATATGTATATATAAAAAGAAAGGATGAATATCCAACTTTTGTAGCAACATGGAGGGGACTGGAAGAGATTATGCTGAGTGAAATAAGTCAATCAGAGAGAGTCAATTAACATATGGTTTCACTTATTTGTGGACCATAACAAATAACATAGAGTACATGGGGAGATGGAGAGGAGAAGGGAGTTGAGGGAAATTGGAAGGGGAGGTGAACCATGAGAGACTATGGACTCTGAAAAACAACCTGAGGGTCTTGAAGGGGTGGGGGGTGGGAGGTTGGGGGAACAAGGTGGTGGGTATTAGGGAGGGCATGTATTGCATGGAGCACTGAGTGTGGTACAAAACAATGAATACTGTTACGCTGAAAAGAAATTTTAAAAAAAGATATTTCCTTCTTAAAATTTTTTAAAATTGTAAGATATATATATCTTATATATACATAATGTCATATATATATAAATATACACATTGTGTGTGTGCTTTAATGAAGCATACTCTCTCTACATATATGCCATAGACAGAGAAAGAGAGGGTGTTCATTTTTTTCCCCTCTATCAATCTTATCTTTTAACTGGACCACTTAGTCCATTTATATAATATAATTATTCCCTTTTTTCCACCTCAGTCAATATCTACTACCTTATTTTGCCTTTTCTGTGTGTCTCATTTTTCTGGTATTTCTATTTCCTATTTGCTCTTCTTTTGGATTATGGGTGTATTTTTGTCTGTTATTCTGCGACAGCCATTAAAGCTGTTCACAAACAGTTCTCTTCTTCTAGGCACCTAGAAGGGTGCTATTTCTCTGTCCCTTGTACTTAAATGTTAACATGAGGCTTTTTCTGGTCAATGAAGTGTGAATACAAGTGATATGTGACCCTTCCAGCAGAAGGGTTAAGAGCAGCCCTGTGGGCTGCTATTTTTTTTTTTTTAAGATTTTATTTATTTACTTGGAGAGAGATTGGGTGGAAGGCAGAATGGGAGGGAGAGAGAGAATCCCAAGCAGACGCCACACTCAGCCTGGAGTCTAATTTGGGGCTTGATCTCATGACCCGAGGTCATGACCTGAGCCATAGTCATGAGCTGATTGCTTAACTGACTGAGCCACCTGGGCATCCCAGTGCTATGTTGTCTTTCCTTTGCTTCTTTGATTATGACAGTGTGTGTCAAGATGAAGTCTGTGTCAGCCTATTTTCCCAAGTGAATACAGCAGGCAGAGCCCCTTAGCTAGACCAGGATAGACATGTAGTGGGAAATGAGTAAGAAACTTTAAACTACTGAAAGTTTGAGTTTGTTACTGCAGCACAACCTGAACTATCCTAACTGATCCACAGTCTACTTATTCCCTCTGCTAGTTTGGAATTCAAACCCTGTGTTTCAAATCTTTTCATTGTTTACCTTAGAAATTTTCAAATGCATAGTAAACACAGACAAGTCTAATCAGTACTTTTAGTCATCTCTTGAACACTCGGCAATTCACATCACTTCCAAGTTATGTTCCTGATGTCTATTTTAATATTATCTTCTTAACTCAACAAGACATTATTGCTTTATATACTCAGACATCTTTGATTTGTTCACATATTTATCATCATCTTTTTTAAATTCCTTCCTGAATTTCAGACTTCCATTGAGTAGCTTTTCTTGGTAACCTGAAATCCATGCTTAGACATTTTTTTAGTGGAGGGCTGCTTTAATGAAGTTATAAACTCCATTAGTTTTTGTTTTATTTTATTGTTTTGTCAGCAAATGCCTTATTTTATCTTCATTCCCAAGTGTCAGGGTAAATAATTCTATGTTGTTGTGTTGAGAAATCAGAGCTAGTGTATTCTGTTAAGATTATAATGTGCTGAAGAGGGTTTAAGCCATCCACATGGTCAGGTTACTCCCTCAGCATTCCAGTTACCACTTTGGGGAGTGAAAAACCCAGGGCTCCGTTTCAGGACATGGACACAGAAGCAAAATCATAAGATTTGTTACTTACATTTCTCAGAAATGGGGAGATGGAGAGTTGTGGGGAGAGAATGAATTAATGGCACAATGAACCAGAAAAAGGGGCAATCCTCTGTCACTGGTCAGAAGCAAGCAGGAGAGAGAGATCACGGTAACAAGTATGTATCCCTTAAGAAGTGGTTGATGTAGAAGTCACTAACTTTTTACCTGCTCAGTTCTAAGTGGTTATTTTATTTTATATTTAAGAGGTAGGGGAGGAAGGGCAGAGGGACAGGAACAGGGCATCTTAAGCAGACTCCCCGGTGACAGGGAGGAGCCTGATGGTGAGGTAAATCCCAAGACCCTGAGATTATGACTTGAGCTGAAATCAATGCTGTATGCCTAACCGACTGAGCCAGCAGCTTTCCCTCAGAGATTCTCTTATCTGAATAAAGGCAATCTTCTGAGAGTGAAACTGCCCTAAATCTCCACTGGGGAAGTTTTACAGACTAGAAGAGGACAGGCCACTCACACCTACATAAGCAAACGTTATCACAAACGGTTTTGCTTCCCACTTGTTCCCTAAAAGTTCATTTATCTCCCCCAAAAACACAAAAACATGATCCCATTTATATCCTATTTCCCTCCCTTCCCTCTCCTATGAAGTTAATCTGGAAACCTCTATCCCTTGCTGTTCAGGGAGCCACTTCTTTTGTGCTCTGACACAGACGTGCAAATAAACCTTGTCTATTTTCCCGTCAGTCTTTTTTTATTAGGGACATTACAGGCTCTCTGACATGAACCCAAGTGGTTAAGGGAAGTTTTCCTCCCAATACCACTCCAGATGATATGCGTGCTATGTGGGACAAAGAGACAGACCAAACCTGGGTGGAGGATAGGGTGCTGGGCAAATTACAGAAACATAAAAGTAAAAGCTCACACCATACGACATCATCCTCACCCCACTGGCACTTTCCAATTCATACTTGTTAGCATTTGACTTCACGAAGGAGTTCTTGGATATCATGTGGCAACATAATAAAAACTCTTCCCTTTAAAGAATTCTGTTCTTTCTACTAAGGTCCCTCTCTTCTCTCCTCTTCCCCTTTCTTCCTTCCTCAGGGCTTCAAAACTGCCTACTTTTTTCAGTTCAGGTTTTTACAAAAAAAAAAAAAAAAAAGCCTGGGAGGTCCTTTACTTCACCCCTACTTTCTTAGGAGGTCAGAGATGGTTCCATGTCAATGACACAGATTCTTTATGGAGTATCTCAACAGCACCCTATGTGAGGCATCACTAGAGCTAGCATTTATCATGCTTTCAAGGACCTGGAGTTTTGTCCTCATAATAAACCTAATACCTAATACCTTATTTTGTCCTCATAATAAACCTAAGAGGTACATATCGTCATCCCCATCTCAGGATTGAGGAAACGGAGGAACAGGGAAAGAAATTCAGTTCTGGGAGTTGCCCAGCTCCTCAGATGTTAAATCAGAGTTTGGACTGAGACCATCTAAATCCAGAGCAAGGAGGGAATTATGAGTATTCTCATTCCAGAGGAATGGAAATTGTCACGCAGAAAAGAAAGGTCTCTTTTTAGGAGGTGTGAAATCGTATAAAAATTCTGGGCATGACAGACTCCATCTTGAATCTCCATTTCCCCTTCTGCCCAGTTTTGAACTGGGGAGAAAGACCTTTTGAACTGGCCAGACACAGTAATTGTTTTATAAGTAGTTGCATATAAAGTCAATGGGACACATGGCAGTTGGGTCATAAAACTGCCAGTGTGGCCTTCTGATGACAGATGATTAATTCATGCAGATCAGGAATGATATGGTGTGGTAACACCAATGCATTATTCAACCCAAGCGTAAACCAGAAGGGCTCAGTCTGTCAGAGCCTTCTGCTCCCTGATGCAATTCAGGTACTTGTCCCCCACCCTTTATCCCCAACACCCTGCTCTTCCTGTGCAGGAGGGTGCTTCTGGGGCGTTTCTCCAAAAAACCCAATCCTGAGACTTCCCAGTAAAGTCTTTGGTTCTTTTTCAGTTTTCCCTCTCTTTCTCAGTTAACAGTGGGAAATCTCTGCTAAGAAATATGGTGTTCTCTATTTTTTCTCCAAAGGGGATTTGGGTGTGGGTTTTTTGATTTTTTTGTTTTGTTTTGTTTTTTGGGGGGTTTTTTTATAGGTAGTTTGCAATCCCAGCATGGAGCTCAAACATGCAACCACGAGATCAAGAGTCTCAAGCCCTGGGGGAACCTGGGTGGCTCAGTGGTTTAAAACCTCTGCCTTAGGCTCAGGTCATGATCTCAGGGTCCTGGGATCGAGCCCCACATGGGGCTCTCTGCTCAGCAGGGAGCCTGCTTCCTCCTCCCTCTCTCTCTGCCTGCCTCTCTGCCTACTTGTGATGTCTGTCAAATAAATAAATAAATAAATAAATAATCTTAAAAAAATTAAAAGTCTCCTGCCCTGGTGACTGAGCCAGCCTGACATCCCTTGGGGATTTGGTTTGACTTTAGTTCCTCTCCTCCACTCCGTCCTTCCAGGAGCGGTTGCTATGACCAAGAACTGCCACACACCCATCTTCCGCATGCAGGAGAGCTGAAGTGGCCAGCAGTTCGAAGATTGCAGATATCCTCCTCCTCCCTGCGGGGGCACTGCCCATACCTACACCCTCCCAACCCCCAGACCTCAGGTCCTTGCAGCTTTCCATTGGGTGCAGCTGGATACCCACCCCCTGCCCCCCCAGAAGAGGTGTTGGAATTCCAGCCATGCCAGGACCCCTGGGGAGACAGAGGACCTCCTTTCCCTGCTGTTCTGAGGATCACATGTTTATGTGTCCTTTGCAAACCTCCAAGCACTATTTGTTGAGAATGGCCTCCTGAGATGACAAGGACTTTGCTGGGGTTCAGACATCAATACCATTGTAGCCAAGATTCACCTTTCCCAGCAGCCCTGAAAAAAAAGTGGTATGGATGGTTCCCTACAATGTCCTTCCTCACAAGGTCCTTGGTTCCCACTAAAGTGAAACCAAGATGCTCCTCCCACCTATCTTTCCTTGGAAGCCAAGCCCCTTTGTAATCTGTATAAGATTCCCTCCCCAGGGATCCAGGGATCACAGAGACTGGCCTTCTGCCTCTGTGCTAGAGACCAAGCTAGAGATCCAGGTCGGTGGCTGAGGAGGTGGTCTCAGGGACTCCTTCTACTTCTGTGTTGGATTAGAGGGACCGGGTTGGCTGAGGTTAGCACCTGAAAAAGCTTGAGCTGGACCAATATGGGGATGGAGCATGTGGGCTGCAGAGAAACATAGGCACTGGGGGAGGGAAGCGTCACTCGGGAATACAATGGCATCTCTCTATGATGCTGGTGTTAGGCACTGGGCCGTTGCCCTTGTGTTGGAGGAAAACAGGCCTCTCTCTGTCTATCATGATCCTGGAGGTCATGTGGTATTTCAGGGATTCAGTTTAGCTCATGGTTTATTCAAAAGGATTTTCTAATAAGCCCCTTGAGCACTGGGTATAAATGTATTTGTTTTTTAAATATATTTTATTTATTTTTTATTGTTTTAAAGATTTTATGTATTTATTTATTTGAGAGCGAACCATAGAAAGCACAAGCAGAGGGAGCAGCAGAGGGAGAGGGAGAAGCAGACTCTGCATTGAGCAGGGAGATGGGCTCGAGGTGGGCCTCGATCCCAGGACACCCAGATCATGACCTGAGCTCAAGGCACTTAACCGACTGAGCCACCCAGGTGTCCCCTCAAATGGATTTTAAATTTTAAAATTTCTAGTATTCAGACACAGGAGTGTAGGATTTTGGTTCACTGTCAAGTCACCACCCAGAGGTGA
>NW_022633340.1:0-6354 GCF_010015895.1 Lontra canadensis
AAAAAAAAAAAAAAAAGTGCTGGGCTACTCTTTGCCCATGGGTTGTAGTCTGCAATCCCTGTTCCATAACCAATGGTTTCAGCAACAAAATAATCGATACAATCAAAGTGTTTTTGTGAGTGGGTAAATAAATCAGATAATAGTGGTATTGTAGCAAGAATACCATCCAGGAACTACATGTATTAACATGGGTGAACATCAGAAATATAATTTTAAGCCAAAACAAAAAGTTGCAGAAAAGTATTATAATATGATAAAATTTAAACAAAGTTTTTAAACCTACGAAAGAAATCTATATGTTGTTTATGGAGATATATATGGAAAATCATTTTTATTTTGTTTTTTTTTAAATTTTAAAACTTGTGGAAATTAGAATTTGGGAAGAGAGGAAGAAGAATGGCAGCTCAGAGAGGTACAGAGTGGGTCTAAGAAACTGAATGGGAAGAAATCAGAGAGGGAGACAAACCATGAAAGACTCTTAACTATAGGAAACAAACTGGAGGGGAAGTGGGTAGGGGGATGAGGTAACTGGGTGATGGGCATTAAGGAGGGTATGTGATGTGATGAGCACTGGGTGTTACATGCTTCTGAGGAATAACTGAACTCTACCTCTGAAACTAATGATGCATTGTATGTTGGCTAATTGAGTTTAAATAATAGAAAAAATTACAAAAGAAAGAAAGTTTGAAGCAAACTGGGCAAATTAAGATTTTATCCATAGGTTTTTCTGTCCTGGTACTCATATATTTCAAATATTTCATAATTTTAAAAATTATTTAAGATTTCATTAGTTTGCATGTCAATATCAATGTGGTATAAAGTGCACATTCTGCTTTGGGAGACAGTTTGGAGATGTAAAAAGACAAAGATGTGAACTCGGACAACTTTTGGATCAAGTAGAAGAAGTCCGATTTGATTCACAATGTGTCATCTGTCTGAAAGCAATCTGAGAAACATACAACACTCTAAAAATCCAAGCAGGTATTCTTTTCTGATTGTTTTCTTGACACACAAACACACACACACACACAAATCTTTTTTTTTTAATTAATTTTATTTTTTATAAACATATAATATATTTTTTCCCCAGGGGTACAGGTCTGTGAATTGCCAGGTTTACACACTTCACAGCACTCACCATAGCACATACCCTCCCCAATGTCCATAACCCCACCGTCCCTCTCCCAACCCGCCTCCCCCCAGCAACCCTCAGTTTGTTTTGTGAGATTAAGAGTCACTTATGGTTTATCTCCCTCCCAATCCCATCTTGCTTCATTTACTCTTCTCCTACCCCCTAAACCCCCCATGTTGCATCTCTTCTCCCTCATATCAGGGAGATCATATGATAGTTGTCTTTCTCCAGTTGACTTATTTCGCTAAGCATGATATCCTCTAGTTCCATCCACGTCATCGCAAATGGCAAGATTTCATTTCTTTTGATGGCTGCATAGAATTCCATTGTGTATATATACCACATCTTCTTTATCCATTCGTCTGTTGATGGACATCTAGGTTCTTTCCATAGTTTGGCTATTGTAGACATTGCTGCTATAAACATTCGGGTGCATGTGCCCCTTCGGATCACTACATTTGTATCTTTAGGGTAAATACCCAGCAGTGCAATTGCTGGGTCATAGGGTAGTTCTATTTTCAACATTTTGAGGAACCTCCATGCTGTTTTCCAGAGTGGTTGCACCAGCTTGCATTTCCACCAACAGTGTAGGAGGGTTCCCCTTTCTCCGCATCCTTGCCAGCATCTGTCATTTCCTGACTTGTTAATTTTAGCCATTGTGACTGGTGTGAGGTGGTATCTCATTGTGGTTTTGATTTGTATTTCCCTGATGCCGAGTGATATGGAGCACTTTTTCATGTGTCTGTTGGCCATCTGGATGTCTTCTTTGCAGGAATGTCTGTTCATGTCTTCTGCCCATTTCTTCATTGGATTATTTGTTCTTTGGGTGTTGAGTTTGCTAAGTTCTTTATAGATTTTGGACACTAGCCCTTTATCTGATATGTCGTTTGCAAATATCTTCTCCCATTCTGTCAGTTGTCTTTTGGTTTTGTTAACTGTTTCCTTTGCTGTGCAAAAGCTTTTGATCTTGATAAAATCCCAACAGTTCATTTTTGCCCTTGCTTCCCTTGCCTTTGGCGATGTTCCTAGGAAGATGTTGCTGCGGCTGAGGTCAAAGAGGTCGCTGCCTGTGTTCTCCTCAAGGATTTTGATGGATTCCTTTCTCACATTGAGGTCCTTCATCCATTTTGAGTCTATTTTCGTGTGTGGTGTAAGGAAATGATCCAATTTCATTTTTCTGCATGTGGCTGTCCAATTTTCCCAACACCATTTATTGAAGAGGCTGTCTTTTTTCCATTGGTCATTCTTTCCTGCTTTGTCGAAGATTAGTTCACCATAGAGTTGAGGGTCTATTTCTGGGCTCTCTATTCTGTTCCATTGATCTATGTGTCTGTTTTTGTGCCAGTACCATGCTGTCTTGATGATGACAGCTTTGTAATAGAGCTTAAAGTCCGGAATTGTGATGCCACCAACTTTGGCTTTCTTTTTCAATATTCCTTTGGCTATTCGCGGTCTTTTCTGGTTCCATATAAATTTTAGGATTATTTGTTCCATTTCTTTGAAAAAAATGGATGGTACTTTGATAGGAATTGCATTAAATGTGTAGATTGCTTTAGGTAGCATAGACATTTTCACAATATTTATTCTTCCAATCCAGGAGCATGGGACATTTTTCCATTTCTTTGTGTATTCCTCAATTTCTTTCATGAGTACTTTATAGTTTTCTGTGTATAGATTCTTAGTCTCTTTGGTTAGGTTTATTCCTAGGTATCTTATAGTTTTGGGTGCAAGTGTAAATGGGATGGACTCCTTAATTTCTCTTTCTTCTGTCTTATTGTTGGTGTAGAGAAATGCGACTGATTTCTGTGCATTGATTTTATATGCTGACACTTTACTGAATTCCTGTACAAGTTCTAGCAGTTTTGGAGTGGAGTCTTTTGGGTTTTCCATATATAGTATCATATCATCTGCGAAGAGTGATAGTTTGACTTCTTCTTTGCTGATTTGGATGCCTTTAATTTCTTTTTGCTGTCTGATTGCTGAGGCAAGGACTTCTAGTACTATGTTGAATAGCAGTGGTGATAACGGACATCCCTGCCATGTTCCTGACCTTAGTGGAAAAGCTTTCAGTTTTTCTCCATTGAGAATGATATTTGCGATGGGTTTTTCATAGATGGCTTTGATAATATTGAGGTATGTGCCCTCTATCCCTACACTTTGAAGAGTTTTGATCAGGAAGGGATGCTGTACTTTGTCAAATGCTTTTTCAGCATCTATGGAGAGTATCATATGGTTCTTGTTCTTTCTTTTGTTAATGTGTTTTATCACATTGATTGATTTGTGGATGTTGAACCAACCTTGCAGCCCTGGAATAAATCCCACTTGGTCGTGGTGAATAATCCTTTTAATGTACTGTTGAATCCTATTGGCTAGTATTTTGGTGAGAATTTTTGCATCTGTGTTCATCAAGGATATTGGTCTGTAGTTCTCTTTTTTGATGGGATCCTTGTTTGGTTTTGGGTTCAAGGTGAGGCTGGCCTCATAAAATGAGTTTGGAAGTTTTCCTTCCATTTCTATTTTTTGGAACAGTTTCAGGAGAATAGGAATTAGTTCTTCTTTAAATGTTTGGTAGAATTCCCCTGGGAAGCCATCTGGCCCTGGGCTTTTGTTTGTTTGGAGATTTTTGATGACTGTTTCAATCTCCTTACTGGTTATGGGTCTGTTCAGGCTTTCTATTTCTTCCTGGTTGAGTTGTGGTAGTTTATATGTCTCTAGGAATGCATCCATCCCTTCCAGATTGTCAAATTTGTTGGCATAGAGTTGCTCATAATATGTTCTTATGATTGTCTGTATTTCTTTGGTGTTAGTTGTGATCTCTCCTCTTTCATTCATGATTTTATTGATTTGGGTCCTTTCTCTTTTCTTTTTGATAAGTCTGGCCAGAGGTTTATCAATCTTATTAATTCTTTCAAAGAACCAGCTCCTAGTTTTGTTGATTTGTTCTATTGTTTTTTTTGGTTTCTATTTCATTGATTTCTGCTCTGATCTTTATGATTTCTCTTCTCCTGCTGGGTTTAGGGTTTCTTTCTTGTTCTTTCTCCAGCTCCTTTAGGTGTAGGGTTAGGTTGTGTACCTGAGACCTTTCTTGTTTCTTGAGAAAGGCTTGTACCGCTATATATTTTCCTCTCAGGACTGCCTTTGTTGTGTCCCACAGATTTTGAACCGTTGTATTTTCATTATCATTTGTTTCCATGAATTTTTTCAATTCTTCTTTAATTTCCTGGTTGACCCATTCATTCTTTAGAAGGATGCTGTTTAGTCTCCATGTATTTGGGTTCTTTCCAAATTTCCTCTTGTGATTGAGTTCTAGCTTCAGAGCATTGTGGTCTGAAAATATGCAGGGAATGATCCCAATCTTTTGATAGCTGTTGAGACCTGATTTAGGACCGAGGATGTGATGTATTCTGGAGAATGTTCCATGTGCACTAGAGAAGAATGTGTATTCTGTTGCTTTGGGATGAAATGTTTTAAATATATCTGTGATATCCATCTGGTCCAGTGTGTCATTCAAGGCCTTTATTTCCTTGTTGATCTTTTGCTTGGATGATCTGTCCATTTCAGTGAGGGGAGTGTTAAAGTCCCCTACTATTATTGTATGATTGTTGATGTGTTTCTTTGATTTTGTTATTAATTGGTTTATATAGTTGGCTGCTCCCATGTTAGGGGCATAGATATTTAAAATTGTTAGATCTTCTTGTTGGACAGATCCTTTGAGTATGATATAGTGTCCTTCCTCATCTCTTATTATAGTCTTTGGCTTAAAATCTAATTGATCTGATATAAGGATTGCCACTCCTGCTTTCTTCTGATGTCCATTAGCATGGTAAATTCTTTTCCACCCCCTCACTTTCAATCTGAAGGTGTCTTCGGGTTTAAAATGAGTTTCTTTTTAAAGAATATATGAGGCAACATATAGATGGGTTTTGTTTTTTTATCCATTCTGATACCCTGTGTCTTTTGATTGGGGCATTTAGCCCATTAACATTCAGGGTAACTATTGAGAGATATGAATTTAGTGCTATTGTATTTCCTGTAAGGTGACTGTTATTTATATTGTTTCTGTTTCTTTCTGATCTACTACTTTTAGGGTCTCTCTTTGCTTAGAGGACCCCTTTCAATATTTCCTGTAGAGCTGGCTTGGTGTTTGCAAATTCTTTCAGTTTTTGTTTGTCCTGGAAGCTTTTTTTTTTTTTTTTTTTAAAGATTTTATTTATTTATTTGAAACAGAGAGAGAGAGAGATCACAAGTATGCAGAGAGGCAGGCATAGAGAGAGAGAGGAGAAAGCAGGCTCCCCGCTGAGCAGAGAGCCCGATGCGGGCCTCGATCCCAGGACCCTGAGATCATGACCTGAGCCGAAGGCAGAGGCTTTAACCCACTGAGCCACCCAGGCGCCCTGTCCTGGAAGCTTTTAATCTTTCCTTCTATTTTCAATGATAGCCTAGCTGGATATAGTATTCTTGGCTGCATGTTTTTCTCGTGTAGTGCTCTGAATATATCATGCCAGCTCTTTCTGGCCTGCCAGGTCTCTGTGGATAAGTCTGCTGCCAATCTAATATTTTTACCATTGTATGTTACAGACTTCTTCTCCCGGGCTGCTTTCAGGATTTTCTCTTTGTCACTAAGACTTGTAAATTTTACTATTAGGTGACGGGGTGTGGACCTATTCTTATTGATTTTGAGGGGGGTTCTCTGCACCACCTGGATTTTGATGCTTGTTCCCTTTGCCATATTGGGGAAATTCTCTCCAGTAATTCTCTCCAATATACCTTCTGCTCCCCTCTCTCTTTCTTCTTCTTCTGGAATCTCAATTATTCTAATGTTCTTTCGTCTTATGGTGTCACTTATCTCTCGAATTCTGCCCTCGTGGTCCAGTAGCTGTTTGTCCCTCTTTTGCTCAGCTTCTTTATTCTCTGTCATTTGGTCTTCTATATCGCTAATTCTTTGTTCTGCCTCATTTATCCTAGCAGTGAGAGCCTCCATTTTTGATTGCACCTCATTAATAGCTTTTTTTATTTCAACTTGATTAGATTTTAGTTCTTTTATTTCTCCAGAAAGGGCTTTTCTATCTCCCGAGAGGGTTTCTCTAATATCTTCCATGCCTTTTTCGAGCCCAGCTAGAACCTTGAGAATCATCATTCTGAACTCTAGATCTGACATATTACCAATGTCTGTATTGATTAGGTCCCTAGCCTTTGGTACTGCCTCTTGTTCTTTTTTTTTT
>NW_022633341.1:0-6353 GCF_010015895.1 Lontra canadensis
CCCCCCACCCCCACCCCCACCCCATGGTGCTCAGAGGGGCGGTGCTCAGGTAGGGTGTGGAAAGGCTCACCCAAGTCACACTTCTCTCCAGGGTGGGTCTGATGTTGGATTCTCTGCTCCAGCCTGCAGCAGGCACCAGACCCTCTGAGGCTGGTGGCCAAATTGTCCTGGACACACTTACCTGGAGGGCAACAACGATCCCCATTGCAGGTCGGAGCACTTTGCCTTTCCCTCCTTTCCCCCTTCTCTTTTGGGGAACTTTTTGTAGGGGAGGAGATAAAGTTCCAAGGATTCCTAACTGGAAACATTGGTTGGGATGGTCTTTGAGTGGGCAGATGTCTGACCTGGGTCTGACCAGGCCAAGTGGCTCTCCTTTTGAGTTTACTGAACTAGCTTTTCCACAAATGGGGTTAGACCTCAGACAAGACCTTACCCATCCCTCTTCGACCCACCTTGCACAGACTCCGCAGAGGGCCTCAGATGTGCCCCAGCCTGTGTTGGTGACTCTGCCCTGAACATTGCTCTGTGCCTGCAGTGCCTCTGAGGTCTGTGTCAGCCTAGGCCCAGGGTCAGAGGAGACTCCAGGTAGAGGGAACTTGCAAAAGCATGTGGTCCAACAACAACTTAGGAGAAAAGGGGTTTCACCTCCTGTGTGAGCATCCCTATGCATTGCAGGCCCTGCCCATGACTTGAGCACAAGGGGCATTTTTGGTAGATGGTCAGCAGAATCCAGGTCCTGGCTCTCTGGGCATCTTAACCACCTCCCTTCCCAGACAGAAGGTTGGTATCTCAATCACATATCCAAGAAGTAGCTTGCCTGGTCAACCCCAGAGTAAAAAGCATTTAGGGTCCCAGACCCTAGAGAAAGCCCTCTTTTAATCAGAATGATCTGGCTTTTATGAAACAGTGCTTGAGAGTGGGAGCCCCTCAGTGTGAGATAGCATACCTGAGAGATCAGGTTCAGGTTCCCTGTAAAATATCCAGAGATTCCTTCCTCTCCCATTCAGAAATACTAACCCAAACTCAATTATTTTTATGAATAAGGAATAAAATTATAGAGATAGAGAAGAGACAGATCCTATGTTCTAATTCAGATTTGTCTGAATCAAATTCTGTGTTCTCCCCACTCTACACACTCCAATTTACTTTAATTAATTAATTAAAAGTAAGGTCTGTACCCAACTTGGGGCTCAAACTCACAATCCTGAGGTCAGGAGTCACATGTGCCACCTGCTGAGCCAGCCAGGTTTCCCAGACTGCCTCCAATTTAGATTATAGTTTTTCAGGACTTAAGGTATAATTGAGTTAGACTTACCAAGTACTGTGTCCTTGTTGGTTTGTGCATTTGGGTGAGTTTTTGCATTACTATTTTTCTCCAGATGGAACTGTCCAGTAGGCAGTTAGATGTAAGTGTCTAGAGTTTGGAAAAGAGATTGGCATGGAAATACAGATTATGGCTGGTGGTACCTTACATGTAGTAAGGGCCCTTTGAATATTTATTGAATTAAAAGAATGAAGAATCCAGTGGTATATCCTTCTACGTTTTTCTATAAATATGTATTTTTAAAACGAAAGTGGGACTATACTGAATGTATTGATTCATACCCTATGTGTAAAAGAATGAATTTATTCTTTAAACCTCTTGTGCGCGCTCTAAAACCAGACAATACTGGTTTTAAATAGTATTTAAAAACTAGAAGTAAGCTCGCCATCTGGTGTCTGGAGACAGAACTACGAGTTGAAGGAACACCGTTAACAAAAGAAAAGAGGGAAGGAGAGAAACTACTGGGGGGTGGGAGAAGACTTGATATTGGGGAGGGGAATACCTCAACCTTGTCTCACACTGGACTGACCCAGTATCAACCTTTTCTTGGGGGGTGAAGTAGCCCAAAAAGCAATGTATACTTAGAAGGTTTTTCTCTGTCTCAAGTCAAGATAAGTATGTGTGCATTTGTGTGTAAGTTTAAACTGAAAGGTCTTATACTATTTTGAATTTTTTCTGATTGTGGAAGTTATATGTTTCTTCCAGAAAAATCTAGAAATATATACTTTATGTAGGAAAGTATAAAACAAAATATAAATTACCTATAGTTCCTCTACCTAGAGGAACTATATTGATAGGTACGTGCTTACGTTGTGTGTATATTCCTTTTATGTTAATAAAATATATTATTCAGATACTTTTATGTGTTATTTATATATTTGTAGTTATATCTTATAGCATATATTTTATTAATTCCTTTATTTTTCTTTGCACATGTGCCACGACATTCATCTATATGGGTATTCCATCAACCACACCCCTTGATGGTGATGTCTATAGTGAAGATAAAAAAAATCTCAAAGAATATTAAATGGCACAGAAATTGGGGTGAAGTATTTATTTTTTATTTTATTTTATTTTTTAACATATTATATTCATTTGAGAGAGACAGAGACAGAGACTGAGAGAGAGAGCACAAGCAGGGGGAGAGGCAGAGGGAGAGGGAAAGGCAGACTCCCCACTGAGCTGGGAGCCTGACATGGGGCTTGATCCCAGGATCCTGGGATCATGACCTAAGCCAAAGTTAGATGCTTAACATCTGAGCCACCCAGGTGCCCCAGGGATGAAATATTTAAAACATACCATAGATTTAGAGATATCTTGGAAAAATATAAATCTCTACTCACACAATAGAAAATGAGCAAAGTACATGGAGAAGTAATTCACATGAAAAGACACAAATCACATGCACACATGCTTGCACACACATGCACACACATACATACGTATTCATAGAATCTAAATGACATTATATAAATGGCATTTTTACCTTACATTTCATTTGACAAATTTTTTTGTTGTTGTTGTTTTACTCAACTGTGTGTTTTGGAAATCTATCCATCTGTCCATGTTGGTACCTGTTGTGATTTATAACAAGAAATATATTTGGTTTTTGCCCCCAGTTCCTAGCATAAAGCTCCTCAATCCCTTAGAATTTCCTGAGTGGTAGGAATGTCTTTTGTCATTCATGAAGAGCCCCTTTAGAGTTTATACTATAAGATGATTTAGGGTTGGGCCCTTGGATAGCCTCAAGATGGCACTGGTTACCAGAAAGACCAAGTTGAACTTTCAGACCCCCTCACCAGCTTCTAGGAAGGGGAAGGTGGGAAGGCTGCAGGCTAAACTATATGAAAGCTTTTGGATGGCAAGATTCTTTTTAAAGATTTTACTTATTTTTCAGAGAGAATGAGAACATGTGCATGAGCCCAAGCAGGGGGAGTGGCAGGGAGAGGGAGAAGCAGACTCCCTGCTAAGCAGGGAGCCCGATGAGGGATTAGATCCCAGGACCCTGGGATCATGACCTGAGCCGACGCTTAACCGACTGAGCCATCCAGGCACCTGAGCAGCAAGATTTGATGAGCTTCCAGGTTGGTGAATGCATCCACATCATGGGAGGGTGGCCCACCCCAGTTCTATGAGGACAGAAGGTCCTGCATTTGGGACCCTTTGGACCTCATCTCTTGTACCTCTTCATCCAGTTATTCATCTGTATCCTTTATAACATCCATTGTAATAAACTAGAAAGCATAACTAAATGTGAACCAAGCTAGCAAGTTAATTGAATCCCCATATGGAGTCGTGGGAACCTCTGGTCTAGTAGGTGAGAAGCACAAGTGACAACCTGGACTTAAGGTTGGCATCTGAAGGGGGTAGGGTGCAGTCTTGTGGGACAGAGCCCTTAACTTGTGGGATCAGACACTCCCTTGGCGTCAGAATTGAGTTAATTGCTTGCTGTGCTCAAAAAATCCCACATTAGACCCATAGATTTAGGTCATATGTAACAGCTGCATACATTGCATAGTGTGAATGAACATACTATAGTTTATTCTTTAACAATAGACACTGAGATGGTTTCCAATGCCTTACTATAACAAACATGGTGCAATGGCATCTTTTTTGCATGCCTTACTGTGCATATGTGTAAGTATTTCTCAGGAATTAGTGACTGGAAGAGGGACTGTGGGGTTATTTGGTACATTTAGGGTACACTGCCAAACTGTCCTCTGTAATGGACATTTATCATCTGAATTCTTGTTGGACTTTGACTGGTCTGGTGCAGTCAGACCCTTGACGCCAAGCCTCTGTGCCATTGCCTCAAGCTTTTTTCCTGCCACTTCTGTTTAGACTGGCCTCCCTTCCTCTGTTAAGCAAAATCCTATTCAGTCATTAAAACTCAACTAAAATATCATTTCCTCCCAGAGGACTTCCCTGACAGTCACCAGAACAAGCTGAATTAGGTGTCCTTTCCTGGTGCTCCTAAATCACCAGGTGACTCGGACTTTATTATTATAATGTGTTAAAACTGTGTTTAGGGGGTGGAGGGGGTGGGTGGAGCCTGCTTCTCCCTCAGCCTGCCACTTGCCCTGCTTGTTCTGTCTCTCTCTCTGTCTGACAAGTAAATAAAATCTTTAAAAAAAAAAAAACTACGTCTAGGAGCGCCTGGGTGGCTCAGTGGGTTAAAGCCTCTGCCTTCAGCTCAGGTCATGATCCCAGTATCCTGGGATCAAGCCAGGCATCGGGATCTCTGCTCAGCAGGGAGCCTGCCCCCCTCCACCCGCCTGCCTCTCTGCCTACCTGTGATCCCTGTTTGCCTGTGATCTCTGTCAAATAAATAAACAAAATCTTAAAAAAAATACGTCTAGACATCTGTCTCTCCCATAAGTCAATAAACTCCTCAGGGATATTTGTGTCTCATTAATCAGCATATACAGGACAGAAGACAGAAAAACACTCTTTAAATATAAGATTTTTGAACCAATTATCCAAGGTTCTGAAATTTTATATATATATATTTTATTATTTTTATTTTTTTATAAACATATAATGTATTAGAAGCCCCAGGGTTACAGGTGCCCTTCCCAATGTCCATAACCCCACCAGCCTCTCCCTACCCCCCTCCCCCGGGCAACTCTCCGTTTCTTTTGTGAGATTAAGAGTCTCTCATGGTTTGTCTCCCTCCCTTCCTACCCCCAAGCCGCCCACATTGCATCTCCACTTTCTCATATCAGGGAGATCATATGACAGTTGTCTTTCTCTGATTGACTTATTTCGCTAAGCATAATACCCTCTAGTTGCATCCACATCCTCGCAAATGTCAAGATTTCATTTCTTTTGATGGCTGCATAGTCCAAGATTGTGAATTTGTCTGCTCTGTTCCAACCTGTCATCCAGACCTCAGACTGGGGTTGTCCTGGACCCTTCTGAGGGTGTCTGAGGCCAAGAGTTAGGCTGTGAGTGTGTATGTTGGAGTCCAGCAGGGAAGGCCAGCATAGCACAAGTTCTGTGCTCTGACCTTGTCTAGATTCTGGGGAAAGCAGCTGCAGCAGCCACAGTCTAGAGAGGTCCCCCTCAGACCAAACGGTGTTCCTAAGAGAAGCCCTCCTCACCATGGCAGGCAGCCTGGAGCTGGAAGGGACCTTGTTCATTGTTCTACCACAACCCCCTGCCCCGCCTTTTAGGGAGAAGAAGGAGGACAGGAACAGAGGCCTGAAGAGGGGTAGAAGCCTCCTGGGCCTCCAGAGCCCTCCAGCAAGTAAGTGACAGCCTGGGTCCTGCCCAGCCCAGAGCCTGGTACTGCCTTCTTCTGGCCCAGGTTGGACCTGCCTTCCCAGTCCCTGAATGTTCCCCAGCAGCCTGAGTTGCTACCCCACCTTTCCTCAGAGCCCCTTCCTTGTTTCTCTGGGCATAAGGAAGGGGGAGGGAGAGGGAAAGTGTGAGAGAGAGAGTGTGTGTGACTCTGTGTGTGTGTGTGTAGCCCTAGTCAGGATGAGGGCAGAAGCAGAAAAGAGAAGGCTCTTGTCACCGCATTTCCCACTTGGTTATTTCCCCTGGGGCGAAAGTGGGAGAGAGCCTGAGAGCTACTGGCTGGACAGGGCCTGCTGCAATCCACAGCAGCTAGTCTTGAGACCAAAATGCTGCCATGGGTGTCATTAGGAAAGAATGCAGAGGCTGCAGCAGCAGGGGGAACCTCTGAGCTGGAGAGGGCATTCCTCCTGGACTCCAGGCAGACAGGCCCTGCAAAGTGGAACCAGACCTCCATGGAATCTGTGCTCTAGAGAGGCTCAGATGGAGTGGGCTCTGTTTCTGCCACGAGGTGCAGCCTCACCAGAGATCAGGAATCCCTAAACCAGGAGCTCACCCTTGGCTTCCTCAGATCCCACAGAGAAAGACCAGGGCCCTGGAGACTGTTGCCATGGCAGCAGCTGCCAGGGGCTGACTGCCCTCCCCCTTGCCTGCAGCACTGCCCTGCCTGCCTTCGGATCCCTTCAGCTCCTGCTGTCTGAGAAGGCCTGTACTGTCCACCCTGGAT
>NW_022633342.1:0-6351 GCF_010015895.1 Lontra canadensis
TGTGAGGACAGAAGTCTGAAAACACAAGCTAGGGTTAGGTTCAGGCCTGAGGGCATGGCAGTTCCAATGTGCAGCGGCTGATTTGAGATCTCCAGCACCAACTTACATTCCCAACAGTGTAAGAGGGCTGTGCTTTCTCCACATACTCTCCAGCACACGTTGTTTCCTGTCTTGCTAATTTTGGCCATTCTAACTGGTGTAAGGTGGTATCTCAATGTGGTTTTAATTTGAATCTCCCTCATGGCTAGTGATGATGAACATTTTTTCATGTGTCTGATAGCCATTTGTATGTCTTCATTGGAGAAGTGTCTCTTCATGCCTTCTGCCCATTTTTTGACATGATTATCTGTTTTGTGTGTGTTGAGTTTGAGAAGTTCTTTATAGATCCTTGATATCAGCCTTTTGTCTGTACTGCCATTTGCGAATTTCTTCTCCCATTCCGTGGGCTGCCTCTTTGTTTTGTTGACTGTTTCCTTTGCTGTGCAGAAGCTTTTGGTGAAGTCTCAAAATTTCATTTTTGCTTTTGTTTCCTTTGCCTTTGAAGATACATCTTGAAAGAAGTTTCTGTAGCCGATCTTGAAGAGGTTACTGCCTATGTTCTTCTCTAGGATTCTGATGGATTCCTGTCTCACGTTGAGGTCTTTTATCCATTTCGAGTTTATCTTTGTGTATGGTGTAAGAGAATGGTTGAGTTTCATTTTTCTACATGTAGCTGTCCAATTTTCCCAGCACCATTTATTGAAGAGACTGTCTTTTTTCCACTGCATATTTTTTTCCTGCTTTGTAGAAGTTTATTTGACCATAGAGTTGATGGTCCATATCTGGGCTCTCTACTCTGTTCCACTGGTCTATATGTCTGTTTTTATGCAAGTACCATGCTCTCTTGGTGATCACATCTTTATAGTAAAGATTGAAATCAGATACCATGATGCCACCGGTTTTGTTTTTCTTCTTCAACACTTCCTTAACAATTCTGGGTCTCTTCGGATTCCATACAAATGTTAGGATTATTTGCCGTGAACATATACTTGATTAGAAAATGTAGCCCAGGGAGGAGTCAAGATGGCGGAGAAGTAGCAGCTGAGACTACTTCAGGTTGCGGGAGATCAGCTCGATAGCTTATCTAAAGATTGCAAACACCTACAAATCCAACAGGAGATCGAAGAGAAGAAGAACAGCAATTCTAGAAACAGAAAATCAACCACTTTCGGAAAGGTAGGACTGGCGGAGAAGTGAATCCAAAGCGATGGGAAGACAGACCGCGGGGGGAGGGGCTGGCTCCCGGCAAGCGGCGGAGCAACGGAGCACAAAATCAAGACTTTTAAAAGTCTGTTCCGCTGAGGGACATTGCTCCAGAGGCTTAACCGGGGTGAAGCGCACACGGGGTCAGCATGGCCTCAGGTCCCGCAGGGTCACAGAAGGATCGGGGGTGGCTGAGTGTCACAGAGCTTACAGGTATTAGAGGGGGGAAGCCGGCTACAGAGATAGAGACGAGGAGTGAGCTCTAAGCTCGGGTTTACCTTGAACCGCTCACAGGCTCGGTCAGCTCGGAGCGTGGCCGGAGGCCAGGGTGATGGGAGCAATTGGGCGCTGTTTTCTGAGGGTGCACTGAGGAGTGGAACCCCTGACTCTCGGCTCCTCCGGGCCGGAGACTGGGAGGCCGCCATCTTCATTCCCGTCCTCCGGAACTCTACGGAAAGCGCTCAGGGAACAAAAGCTCCAGAAAGCAAACCCGAGCGGATTACTCAGCCCGGCCCCTGGTAAGGGTGGTGAAACTCCTCCTGGGGCAAAGACACTTGAGAATCACTACAACAGGCCCCTCCCCCAGAAGATCAACAAGAAACCCAGCCAGGACCAAGTTCACCTACCAAGGAGTGCAGTTTCAATACCAAGGAGAGCAGCGGAATTCCAGAGGAGGAGAAAACAAAGCACGGAACTCATGGCAATCTCCCCATGATTCTTTAGCCTTGCAGTTAATCTAATTTTTTTTTCTTTTTCAATTTTTTTTTCTTCTTCTGCTATTTTTTTAACTGTTACCCTTTTCTTTTTTAACGTTTTTTTTTAACTAGTTTATCTAATATATATATATTTTTTTTTCCATTTTATATTTTTTTCATTATTGGTTTTCTTTTTTTATTTGTTTCTTTTTTCTTTTTTCTTTTTTTTTTCTTTTTTTTCTTTTTGAACCTCTTTATATCCCCTTTCCTCTCCCCTCACGATTTGGGATCTCTTCTGATTTGACTAAAGCATATTTTCCTGGGGTTGTTGCCACCCTTTTACTATTTTACTTGTTCCTTCATATACTCTTATCTGGACAAAATGACAAGGCGGAAAAATTCACCACAAAAAAAAAAAAAAAAAAAAGAACAAGAGGCAGTACCAAAGGCTAGGGACTTAATCAATACAGACATTGGTAACATGTCAGATCTAGAGTTCAGAATGACGATTCTCAAGGTTCTAGCCGGGCTCGAAAAAGGCATGGAAGATATTAGAGAAACCCTCTCGGGAGATATAAAAGCCCTTTCTGGAGAAATAAAAGAACTAAAATCTAATCAAGTTGAAATCAAAAAAGCTATTGATGAGGTGCAATCAAAAATGGAGGCTCTCACTGCTAGGATAAATGAGGCAGAAGAAAGAATTAGCGATATAGAAGACCAAATGACAGAGAATAAAGAAGCTGAGCAAAAGAGGGACAAACAGCTACTAGACCACGAGGGCAGAATTCGAGAGATAAGTGACACCTTAAGACGAAACAACATTAGAATAATTGGGATTCCAGAAGAAGAAGAAAGAGAGAGGGGAGCAGAGTTATATTGGAGAGAATTATTGGAGAGAATTTCCCCAATATGGCAAAGGGAACAAGCATCAAAATCCAGGAGGTTCAGAGAACCCCCCTCAAAATCAATAAGAATAGGTCCACACCCCGTCACCTAATAGTCAAATTTACAATTCTTAGTGACAAAGAGAAAATCCTGAAAGCAGCCCGGGAAAAGAAGTCTGTAACATACAAGGGTAAAAATATTAGGTTGGCAGCAGACTTATCCACAGAGACCTGGCAGGCCAGAAACAGCTGGCATGATATATTCAGAGTACTAAACAAGAAAAACATGCAGCCAAGAATACTATATCCAGCTAGGCTATCATTGAAAATAGAAGGAGAGATAAAAAGCTTCCAGGACAAACAAAAACTGAAAGAATTTGCAAACACCAAACCACCTCTACCGGAAATATTGAAAGGGGTCCTCTAAGCAAAGAGAGACCCTAAAACTAGTAGATAAGAAAGGAACAGAAACAATATACAGTAACAATCACCTTACAGGCAATACAATGGCACTAAATTAATATCTCTCAATAGTTGCCCTGAATGTTAATGGGCTAAATGCCCCAATCAAAAGACACAGGGTATCAGAATGGATTAAAAAAAAAAAACCCATCTATATGTTGCCTACAAGAAATTCATTTGAAACCCGAAGACACCTTCAGATTTAAAGTGAGGGGGTGGAAAAGAATTTACCATGCTAATGGACATCAGAAGAAAGCAGGAGTGGCAATCCTTATATCAGATCAATTAGATTTTAAACCAAAAACTATAATAAAAGATGAAGAAGGACACTATATCATACTCAAAGGATCTGTCCAACAAGAAGATCTAACAATTGTAAATATCTATGCACCTAACGTGGGAGCAGCCAACTATATAAACCAATTAATCACAAAATCAAAGAAACACATCGACAACAATACAATAATAGTAGGGGACTTTAACACTCCCCTCACTGAAATGGACAGATCATCCAAGCAAAAGATCAATAAGGAAATAAAGGCCTTAAATGACACACTGGACCAGATGGATATCACAGATATATTCAGAACATTTCATCCAAAAGCAACAGAATACACATTCTTCTCTAGTGCCCATGGAACATTCTCCAGAATAGATCACATCCTCGGTCCTAAATCAGGTCTCAACCGGTATCAAAAGATTGGGATCATTCCCTGCATATTTTCAGACCACAATGCTCTGAAGCTAGAACTCAATGACACGAGGAAATTTGGAAAGAACCCAAATACATGGAGACTAAACAGCATCCTTCTAAAGAATGAATGGGTCAACCAGGACATTAAAGAAGAATTGAAAAAAATTCATGGAAACAAATGATAATGAAAACACAACGGTTCAAAATCTGTGGGACACAACAAAGGCAGTCCTGAGAGGAAAATATATAGCGGTACAAGCCTTTCTCAATAAACAAGAAAGGTCTCAGGTACACAACCTAACCCTACACCTAAAGGAGCTGGAGAAAGAACAAGAAAGAAACCCTAAACCCAGCAGGAGAAGAGAAATCATAAAGATCAGAGCAGAAATCAATGAAATAGAAACCAAAAAAAAAAAAAAAAAACAATAGAACATATCAATGAAACCAGGAGCTGGTTCTTTGAAAGAATTAATAAGATTGATAAACCTCTGGCCAGACTTATCAAAAAGAAAAGAGAAAGGACCCAAATAAATAAAATCATGAATGAAAGAGGAGAGATCACAACTAACACCAAAGAAATACAGACAATCATAAGAACATATTATGAGCAGCTCTATGCCATCAAATATGACAATCTGGAAGAAATGGATGCATTCCTAGAGACATATAAACTACCACAACTGAACCAGGAAGAAATAGAAAGCCTGGACACACCCATAACCAGTAAGGAGATTGAAACTCTCATCAAAAATCTCCAAATAAACAAAATCCCAGGGCCAGACGGCTTCCCAGGGGAATTCTACCAAACATTTAAGGAAGAACTAATTCCTATACTCCTGAAACTGTTCCAAAAAATAGAAATGGAAGGAAAACTTCCAAACTCATTTTATGAGGCCAGCATCACCTTGATCCCAAAACCAGACAAGGACCCCATCAAAAAAGAGAACTACAGACCAATATCCTTGATGAGCACAGATGCAAAAATTCTCACCAAAATACTAGCCAATAGGATTCAACAGTACATTAAAAGGATTATTCACCACGACCAAGTGGGATTTATTCCAGGGCTGCAAGGTTGGTTCAACATCCGCAAATCAATCAATGTGATACAGCACATTAATAAAAGAAAGAACAAGAACCATGTGATACTCTCCATAGATGCTGAAAAAGCAGTTGACAAAATACAGTATCCCTTCCTGATCAAAACTCTTCAAAGTGTAGGGATAGAGGGCACATACCTCAATATTATCAAAGCCATCTATGAAAAACCCATCGCAAATATCATTCTCAATGGAGAAAAACTGAAAACTTTTCCGCTAAGGTCAGGAACGCGGCAGGGATGTCCGTTTTCACCACTGCTATTCAACATAGTACTAGAAGTCCTAGCCTCAGCAATCAGACAACAAAAAGAAATTAAAGGCATCCAAATCGGCAAAGAAGAAGTCAAACTATCACTCTTCGCAGATGATATGATTCTATATGTGGAAAACCCAAAAGACTCCACTCCAAAACTGCTAGAACTGGTACAGGAATTCAGTAAAGTGTCAGGATATAAAACCAATGCACAGAAATCAGTTGCATTTCTCTATACCAACAACAAGACAGAAGAAAGAGAAATTAAGGAGTCAATCCCATTTACAATTGCACCCAAAACTATAAGATACCTAGGAATAAACCTAACCAAAGAGACTAAGAATCTATACACAGAAAACTATAAAGTACTCATGAAAGAAATTGAGGAAGACACAAAGAAATGGAAAAATGTTCCATGCTCCTGGATTGGAAGAATAAATATTGTGAAAATGTCTATGCTACCTAAAGCAATCTACACATTTAATGCAATTCCTATCAAAGTACCATCCATTTTTTTTCAAAGAAATGGAACAAATAATCCTAAAATTTATATGGAACCAGAAAAGACCGCGAATAGCCAACAGAATATTGAAAAAGAAAGCCAAAGTTGGTGGCATCACAATTCCAGACTTCAAGCTCTACTACAAAGCTGTCATCATCAAGACAGCATGGTACTGGCACAAAAACAAACACATAGATCAATGGAACAGAATAGAGAGCCCAGAAATAGACCCTCAACTCTATGGTCAACTAATCTTCGACAAAGCAGGAAAGAATGTCCAATGGAAAAAAGACAGCCCCTTCAATAAATGGTGTTGGGAAAATTGGATAGCCACATGCAGAAAAATGAAATTGGATCATTTCCTTAAACCACACACGAAAATAGACTCAAAATGGATGAAGGACCTCAATGTGAGAAAGGAATCCATCAAAATCCTTGAGGAGAACACAGGCAGTAACCTATTCGACCTCAGCCGCAGCAACATCTTCCTAGGAACATCGCCAAAGGCAAGGGAAGTAA
>NW_022633343.1:0-6348 GCF_010015895.1 Lontra canadensis
CTCCCATTCTGTCAGTTGTCTTTTGGTTTTGTTAACTGTTTCCTTTGTAAACTTGTATTTTCTATGTTCATATTCAAACTTGTATTTTCTAACTTGTATTAGGTTATTGAAAATCTAACTTGTATTAGATTATTGAAAATCAAACTTGTATTTTCTATGTTCTGTGTTCATAATTTTATTTTGTTAGTTACTCACTTTTGCTGTATTTTATAAAAGTAGTGGTCTGAAATGGAGTGGAAATTTTAGAAGTAAAAAAAAAAATAGGTAGTTTGAGAGATATTGCCTAAAGCACACATCAACAAACTACCAGGAGCCTGTTTTTGCACGGCCCATGAGCCAAGGATGATAGTTTATATTTTTAGAGAAATGTTAGAAGAAGAAGGAGGAGGAAAAGGAAGGGGAAGAGGAAGGGAAAGAAGAAAGGGGAAAAGAAGTGGAAGATGATGAAGAAGGTGGAAGAGGAGGAGGAAAAAGAAAGAAAAAAAGAGGAGGAAGAAGAGGAAAAGGAAGAAGGAAGGGGAGGAGAAGGAGAAGCAATAGTAGTAGGGATAAAGAGTATTTTACGATGTATTAAACCTAAAATACTTACTATCTGGCCCTTCACAGAAAAACAAGTGTCCAGTCCATACCTTAGAAGTGTGACAAAGCATAAGAAATAAACCCCTCAATAACTCGGGGTTCTGTCACTTGAGTAAGGTTTCTAGAGTTCCAGTGCATGTCAACATATCAGCTCCAAGGTGAGGGACAAGCTGGTATATTGGGCACCGACCACCACAGAGAAAGAAACATGATGCCTTTTAGGCCTCTTTCGAGTTTTGAAGGCAACCTATGCCAGATTTGGGCACAAAGGTTGCTTGGAGATATTTACCCTTACTTGTAAAGTTTCTATTTGTTAACGGAGTCCGGACAGCAGGCTCTGCCACAAGCCTGCACTACTCAAATCCTCTCTACCACTTGTGCCTCCTGATACAACTCCCGTGGTACCTGAGGCATCTGTGATAGGGGTGGTGTGTGGAGTCTTTGGTAAGGTCCTACTGAGGAATCACCATGCAGACCCTTGAGATTCTAGAGGAAATCATGCCCTCTTCTACAGAAAACCATTCTTTGAAACTCAGCTGCTTCTCTAGACTAGGCCCTGACTAACTGACATGAGCCACAGAGTTACTAGGCAGCGTGAACTGTCCATCACATGCTGAGGGCTGTCTGCATCGCCAAGCCATCAACACTGATGAGGGCAGCGCAGTCCGTCCTCAAGGGGAAGTGGTATCTGAGAAACGGCTCCAGAAGGTCCTCAAGGCACACATAAGCTGCATGAGCAAGGCTCTCATGGTGCCTAATTCTGTTTCTTGCCTCTTCTCCCTCACCCCACATATGACCTCATAGAGTCTCCCCTATGACCAGTTAGTTGTTCACTGAGAAGGGAAAACAGTTGGGCTCGGTTCACACACATGGTCCCGGAAAAGAACCTAAACCCCCCCCCCCCAAAAATGGATGACAGTAGTGGTCCTTGAAGGGGAATTGTTTGAGGGATATCCCCCCGGCACATAGAATTTTGAACAGTTATCTGGTTTGCCTGAAAGATGAGACTGCCAAGGATATGAAAATATAAACCCAAGCTTTTATGTGTGCAGTCACTAACAATTGAGCTGAGCGGTCAGGGATTTAAAAGAGCCAGATTCAAAAATTGAAAATCTGCTTAGGAGAAGAGATATGTGGATGGATCTTCCAGAATGGGTACAAAGTAGGGGGTATGTGTCTCCTGTAACTATAGCAGGACAAATACAGCAGAGGAGACTTCAACAATTAGACGGACAAAATGTTCCATTCTGTGAATAGCACCATGGCTAGAGCTGTGGACATTATACAGAGTCTCAAAAATAAGAATTTTCATTCACCATGGCTTATGTAGCTAGATCCACTACTAAGGGAACAATTTATCAGCAACACAGACACTGTCTGAGTCCCCAGTAGGCAGAAAATGATAATAAACTTGCTTAGGGCAAAGGGACTATAGGTAGTAGAAGTACGAAGTTATAATATCAAGTATGGCCATGTGACAAGTTGCAGAAAAAAGGGATAATAACTGTCTATATTTTCTTTATTCTTTAATACATATACACTTGATTAATCTTCCTCTCCATCCTCCATCATGAAATATAAAATATGCTCATATGGGTTGACTCTGTATTTCAATATTCAAGTCACGGAATATCAGAACTGGATAAAGTGGCACATGAGCCGTTGTGCCTTCCCTTTTGGGAAAATGAATGTGTGTGCCCTTGAATCAAGGCTACTTGCATCAGACTAGTTAGAAATAAGTTACTATATTTGTCTTTATTCAGAAATTAAAGATAGGGAGAAGTGTCATACATGGATGCCGAGTTGCTAAAGGGGTGAATTTTGTTGAATTGTCTTTTGTTACCTCAGCACTGCCTCTATTTCCTTCCTTTACAATGGAGAGGAATAGCCAGGAACTACATTTTTCAGGATCCCCTACTTTGTATGGCTTTGGGTTAGAGCTTATCAGTGAGACAAACTCATGATATGTTGCAGGCAAACTAGAGAAGAGATTCTTGGAATCTATTGGGAGTTCAAAGAAACACAATTCATGGTATTGTTGGGAGTTTGTGGTAACCAGATTGATGAGTGGATGGGGGGATACGCAATGACCTCGCAAGCACTCCAGATGCACCCACATTTTTGTGATAGTCTGACAGTTGGTAGGAACTTTCCCAAAGATACTGAGATTACAGCAATTTCCTGTCAATCTTTTCAGAATCACATATTTAATGCTTCAGGCTAAGGTCATTAGTGACTATTTCTCTGACCTTCCAGCTATAGACTTCCCAGGACTTACTCTCTCCACCCTTTCCACAATCGTGTAAACTTTAATCCTTTAATAGACATTTTCTTCCCCATTAATACCTAAAGTGGCTCTGTTTTTCTGACTAAACCCAGATTGGTACCAAATTATTTGCCTCTTCTTTTATCCATGTGCTTTTGCCACTTAAATCCTCTCTCATCTCCAAAAGCACAGTCCATCTGTGATGACATCGGCAGCAGCATGATTCACAAACTTTTCTCGATTTGGATATGGCTACATTTTATTTTGAAAAAATAGAGCAAGATGTGGAGAAGTACTTCTCCAAGGCCTGAACGGTACTTAGCCAGGAGAATGGAGGTTCACGGTTTCAGACTGCACTGTGCCAATGCTAAGTCCTGAGCCCCAAGCAACAGAAATCATCAAGTGTACTTAAATAAGTATATTCTCTGTATGTCTGTGTAACACACAGGGATCTCTAAGATTTAGCCCCTGGAACAGGTGTCTGTCTTCTCCCAACCGAAAGGCAGGGTTTGTTTTGTTTTTTTTTTTTTTTTTTTTTTTTGAAGATTTTATTCACAAGTAGGCAGAGAAGCAGGCAGAGAGAGAGAGAGAGGAGGAAGCAGGCTCCCCGCTGAGCAGAGAGCCTGACGCTGGGCTGGATCCCAGGACCCTGAGACCATGACCTGAGCCAAAGACAGAGGCCTTAACTGAGCCACCCAGGCGCCCCCCTGAAAGGCAGTTCTAAGAACAAGGGTCACCTGTTCAGAAAGACTACAAAGGAACTTAAAGAGATGCTACATCTTCTGGTCTATATGTTGCCATCATTTTAAAAGCTGTCACAGTCAGAAACTGGAAAATAATATTTACACATTTAGGTAAACCACTGAAATACACGTAGTGATTTATTTATGCTGTTCCATAAATAAAAGCAAATGACATGAAATTAGTCTCGAGAGCACTAAGTCACACTCTCCCTTTATTACTTACATTAGAAACCCAAAGGAACATGTTATATGCCCTCAGGGTGATTCACTGGAGGTAAAAAAGCCTACCACCTGTTTTAGGCCTTTTGGAATTATACATCAGAAATGCTTACAATCGGGGCACCTGGGTGGCTCAGTGGGTTAAGCCTCTGCCTTCGGCTCAGGTCATGATCCCAGGGTCCTGGGATCGAGACCCGCATGGAGCTCTCTGCTCCAAGGGGAGCCTGCTTCCTCCTCTCTCTCTTTGCTGCCTCTCTGCCTACTTGTGATCTCTGTCTGTCAAATAAATAAAATCTTAAAAAAAAAAAAAAAAAGAAATGCTTACAATCAATATGCTCCAAGCAGCCAATGGAGAAGCCAACCAAGCTGCATAAATGCTGCAGTGCCTTTGTGGGACTTTTCCTACTGAATCAGTGTTATCGAAGCCCATACAGAAGACATCAACTGCCGTCCCAGCAGTAAAGAATATTTCAGGTTCATTTTAATCCTAAGATTAAAGGGATAGAAAAGACGCTGAGAGATCTTCAAATTCATCAAGATTAGACTTAGGGGGAGGAGTCAAGATGGCGGAGAAGTAGCAGGCTGAGACTACTTCAGGTTGCGGGAGATCAGCTAGATAGCTTATCTAAAGATTGCAAACACCTACAAATCCCACGGGAGATCGAAGAGAAGAAGAACAGCAATTCTAGAAACAGAAAATCAACCACTTTCTGAAAGGTAGGACTGGCGGAGAAGTGAATCCAAAGTGACGGGAAGATAGACCGCGGGGGGAGGGGCCGGCTCCCGGCAAGGGGCGGAGCAACGGAGCACAAAATCAGGACTTTTAAAAGTCTGTTCCGCTGAGGGACATCGCTCCAGAGGCTTAACTGGGGTGAAGCCCACGCGGGGCCAGTGTGGCCTCAGGTCCCGCAGGGTCACAGAAGGATCGGGGTGTCTGAGTGTCGCAGAGCTTGCAGGTATTAGAACGGGGAAGCCGGCTACAGGGACGGAGCCAAGGAGTGAGCTCACAGCGCTGCCGGAGGCCAGGCAGACGGGAGTAATTGGGCGCTGTTCTCTGAGCGTGCACTGAGGAGTGGGGCCCTGAGCTCTCGGCTCCTCCGGGCCGGAGACTGGGAGGCCGCCATCCTCCGGAACTCTACGGAAAGCGCTCAGGGAACAAAAGGTCCTGAAAGCAAACCAGAGCGGATTACTCAGCCCAGCCCCTGGTAAGGGCGGTGCAACTCCGCCTGGGGCAAAGACACTTGAGAATCACTACAACAGGCCCCTCCCCCAGAAGATCAACAAGAAACCCAGCCAGGACCAAGTTCACTTACGAGGAGTGCAGTTTCAATACCAAGGAGAGCAGCGGAATTCCAGAGGAGGAGAAAGCAAAGCACGGAACTCATGGCTTTCTCCCCACGATTCTTTAGCCTTGCAGTTAATTTAATTTTTTTTTCTTTTTCAATTTTTTTTTCTCTTCTTCTGCTAAATTTTTTTTAACTTTTACCCTTTTCTTTTTTAACGTTTTTTAACTAGTTTATCTAATATATATATATTTTTTTCCTTTTTATATTTTTTTCATTATTGGTTTTCTTTTTTTATTTGTTTCTTTTTTCTTTTTTCTTTCTTTTTTTTTTTTTTCTTTCTGAACCTCTTTTTATCCCCTTTCTCCCCCCTCACGATTTGGGATCTCTTCTGATTTGGCTAAAGCATATTTTCCTGGGGTTGTTGCCACCCTTTTAGTATTTTATTTACTCCTTCATATACTCTTAACTGGACAAAATGACAAGGCGGAAAAATTCACCACAAAAAAAAAAAGAACAAGAGGCAGTACCAAAGGCTAGGGACCTAATCAATACAGACATTGGTAATATGTCAGATCTAGAGTTCAGAATGACGATTCTCAAGGTTCTAGCTGGGCTCGAAAAAGGCATGGAAGATATTAGAGAAACCCTCTCGGGAGATATAAAAGCCCTTTTTGGAGAAATAAAAGAACTAAAATCTAATCAAGTTGAAATCAAAAAAGCTATTAATGAGGTGCAATAAAAAATGGAGGCTCTCACTGCTAGGATAAATGAGGCAGAAGAAAGAATTAGCGATATAGAAGACCAAATGACAGAGAATAAAGAAGCTGAGCAAAAGAGGGACAAACAACTACTGGACCATGAGGGCAGAATTCGAGAGATAAGTGACACCATAAGACGAAACAACATTAGAATAATTGGGATTCCAGAAGAAGAAGAAAGAGAGAGGGGAGCAGAAGGTGTATTAGAGAGAATTATTGGAGAGAATTTCCCCAATATGGCAAAGGGAACAAGCATCAAAATCCAGGAGGTTCAGAGAACCCCCCCTCAAAATCAATAAGAATAGGTCCACACCCCGTCACCTAATAGTCAAATTTACAAGCCTTAGTGACAAAGAGAAAATCCTGAAAGCAGCCAGGGAGAAGAAGTCTGTAACATACAATGGTAAAAATATTAGATTGGCAGCAGACTTATCCACAGAGACCTGGCAGGCCAGAAAGAGCTGGCATGATATATTCAGAGTACTAAACGAGAAAAA
>NW_022633344.1:0-6341 GCF_010015895.1 Lontra canadensis
TTTGCTCAGCTTCTTTATTCTCTGTCATTTGGTCTTCTATATCGCTATTTCTCTCTTCTGCCTCATTTATCCTAGCAGTGAGAGCCTCCATTTTTGATTGCACCTCATTAATAGCTTTTTTGATTTCAACTTGATTAGATTTTAGTTCTTTTATTTCTCCAGAAAGGGCTTTTATATCTCCTGAGAGGGCTTCTCTAATATCTTCCATGCCTTTTTTGAGCCCAGCTAGAACCTTGAGAATCGTCATTCTGAACTCTAGATCTGACATATTACCAATGTCTGTATTGATTAGGTCCCTAGCCTTTGGTACTGCCTCTTGTTCTTTTTTTTGCGGTGAATTTTTTCTCCATGTCATTTTGTCCAGGTAAGAGTATATGAAGGAGCAAGTAAAATACTAAAAGGGTGGCAACAACCTCAGGAAAATATGCTTTAACCAAATCAGAAGAGTTCCCAAATCGTGAGGGGGGAGAAAGGGGATAAAAAGAGGTTCAGAAAGAAAAAAAAAAAATTAAACAATTAAAAGAAAATGAATAAAGAAAAAATATAAAAAGGAAAAAAAATATATATATATTAGATAAACTAGTTAAAAATGTTAAAAAAAAGGGGTAAAAGTTTTAAAAAAATTAGCAGAAGAAGAGAAAAAAATTGAAAAAGAAAAAAAAAATTAATTAACTGCAAGGCTAAAGAATCATGGGGAGAAAGCCATGAGTTCCGTGCTTTGCTTTCTCCTCCTCTGGGATTCCGCTGCTCTCCTTGGTATTGAAACTGCACTCCTTGGTAGGTGAACTTGGTCCTGGCTGGATTTCTTGTTGATCTTCTGGGGGAGGGGCCTGTTGTAGTGATTCTCAAGTGTCTTTGCCCCAGGCAGAGTTGCACCGCCCTTACTAGGGGCCGGGCTGAGTAATCAGCTCGGGTTTACTTTCGGGAGCTTTTGTTCCCTGAGCGCTTTCCGTAGAGTTCCGGAGGATGGGAATGAAGATGGCGGCCTCCCAGTCTCCGGCCCAGAGGAGCCGAGAGCCCGGGGCCCCACTCCTCAGTACGCCCTCAGAGAACAGTGCCCAATTACTCCCATAACCCTGGCCTCCGGCCACACTCTGAGCTCACCGAGCCTGCAACCGGTTCTAGGTAACCCGAGTTTAGAGCTCACTCCTCGGCTCTGTCTCTGTAGCTGGCTTCCCCATTCTAATACCTGTAAGCTCTGCGACACTCAGACACCCCCGATCCTTCTGTAACCCTGCGGGACCTGAGGCCACGCTGACCCCGTGTGGGCTTCACCCCAGTTAAGCCTGTGGAGTGATGTCCCTCAGTGGAACAGACTTTTAAGAGTCCTGATTTTGTGCTCCGTTGCTCCGCCGCTTGCCGGGAGCCGGCCCCTCCCCCCGCGGTCTATCTTCCCATCGCTTTGGATTCACTTTTACACCAGTCCTACCTTTCAGAAAGTGGTTGCTTTTCTGTTTCCAGAATTGCTGTTCTTCTTCTCTTCGATCTCTCGTTGGATTTGTAGGTATTTGCAATCTTTAGATAAGCTATCTAGCTGATCTCCCACTACCTGAAGTAGTCTCAGCCTGCTACTTCTCCACCATCTTGACTCCTCCCTCTTCAGGAGATGATTCTTTGGGGAAAAAAAAAATCAATAAAATTGATAAACCTCTAACCAGACTTACCAAGAAAATAAAAGAGAGAGAGAGAGAGGGGAAGACCCAAATAAATAAAATCACAAATGAGAGAGGAGAAATAGTAACAAATGCCACAAAGGTGAAAAAAAAATTACAAGAATATTATGAAAAAATATATGTCCCAAAATTGGACAACTTAGAAGAAATGGATAAGTTCTCAGAAGCATTTAACCTACAAAAACTAAATCAGGAAGAAATTTAAAAAAAAAAAAATGAACAGACCAATTACCAGCAAAGAAATTGAAACAGTAAACAAAAACTCCCAACAAACAAATTTCAGGACCAAATGGCTTCACAGATGAATTATACCAAACATTTAAAGAAGAGTTAATACCTATTTTTCTCAAACTATTCAAAAAATCAGAAAGGAAGAAAAATTTTCAAATTCATTTTATGAGGACAGCATTACCATGATATCAAAACCAGATTAAGACACCACTAAAAAAAAAAAAAAGAAAGGAAGGAAGAAGGAAAGAAACCAGACAATATATCTGAGGAACATGATGCAAAAATTAGCAAACTGAATCCAATACATTTTAAAAAGCATTCAGCATGATCACATGGGATTTATTCCTGGGTTGCCAGGGTGGTTCATCAGGTTGTTGAATCAACATGATACATCACATCATTTACAGAAAGGATAAAAAACATAAGATTATTTTAATAGACATTTGACCAAAAAAATTTGACAAAGTAGATCCATTTATGATAAAAATCCCTCAACAGAGTAGGTTTAGAGGTAACATACCTCAACATACTAAAGGTCATTTATGGAAAACTCACAGCTAACATCATCCTCAATGGGGAAAAACAGAGCCTTTCCTCTAAGATCAGGAACAAGACAAGGATGTCCACTGTCACCACTTTTATTCAACATAGTATTAGAAATCCTTACCGCAGCAATCAGACAAGAAAAAAAAGACATCCAGATCAGTAAGGAAGAAGTAAATCTTCCACTATTTGCAGGTAACATGGTATTATGTATAAAAAGCCCTCAAGACTCTACCCAAAAACTGCTAGAACTGATAAATAAATTCAGTAAAGTCACAGGACACAAAATCAGTGTATAGAAATATGTTGTATTTCTATACACAATAATGAAACAGCAGAAAGAAAAATTAAGAAAACAATCCCATTTACAATTGCACCAATAACCATAAGATACCTAGGTATAAACTTAACAAAAGAGGTGAAAGACCTGTATTCTGAAAACTATAGAACACTGATGGAAGAAGACCACACAAAGAAATGGAAAGACATTCTCTGATCACATATTCGAGGAAAAAACATTGTTAAAATGTCTATACTACCCAAAGCAGTGTACATATTTAATGGAATCCCTATCAAAATACCAGCAGCACTTTTCACAGAACTAGAACAAACAATCCTAAAATTTGTATGGAACCACAAAAGAGTCCAAATACCTAAAGCAATCTTGAAAAAGATAAGCAAAGCTGGAGGCAACATAATTCCAGACTTCAAGTTATATTACAAAGCTATAGTAATTGAAATAGTACAGTACCGGCCCAAAAACAGACCATAGATCAATGGGACAGTCTAGAAAATCCAGAAATAAACCCAAAACTGAAGGGTCAACTAATCTTTGACAAAGCAGGAAAGAATATATAATGGGAAAAAGATGATCTCTTCAATAAATAGTGAAAATTGGACAGCTACATGTGAGGGGAAAAAAAAAAAAGAAACTGGGTCACTTTCTTACACCATACACAAAAATAACTTCAAAATGGATTAAAGACCTAAATGTGAGACCAGAAACCATAAAAACCCTGGAATAGAGAACAGGCAATAATTTCTCTGACATTAGTCATAGCAACTTTTTTCTAGATAGATCCCTTGTGGCAAGGGAAACAAAAGCATAAATAAATTGTTGAGACTATATCAAAATAAAAGTTTCTGCACAGTGAAGGAAACAATCAACCAAACTAATAGGCAACTTATTGAGTGGGAGAAAATATTTGCAAACTACATACCTGATAAAGGAGTAGTATTGAAAATATATAAATTTATAAAACTCAATAGTCAAAAAAATGAATAACCCTGTTAAGAAATAGGCAGAAGACATGAACAGACATTTCTCCAAAGACATTCAGATGCCCAACAGACACATGAAAAGATGAAAAGATGCTCATCATCACTGGTCATCAGAGAAATGCAAGTCAGAAACCACAATGAGATATCATCTGAGACCCATCAGTGGGCTAAAATAAACAAGAAACAGCACATGTTGGCAAGGAGGAGGAGAAAAAGGAACCCTCTTGCACTTCTGGTGAGAACACAAACTGGTACAGCCACTCTGAAAAACAGTATGGAGTTTCCTCAAAAAGGTAAAAATGGACCTGCCCTTTGATCTAGCAATTGTACTATTAGATATTTACCCAAAGAATAAAAAAAACACTAATTTGAGAGGATACGTACACCCCAATGTTTATAGTAACATGATAGACAATAACCAAGATATGGAAGCAGCCCAAGTGTCCATCAACTGATGAATGGATAAAGAAGATGTGTATATATACATAATAGAAGTCAGTCACAAAAAAGAATGAAATCTTGCCATTGAGAACAATGTGGATGGAGCTAGATTGTATGATGTTAAGTGAAATAAGTCAATCAGAAAGACAAATACATATTATTTCACTTGAATGTGAAATTTAAGAAACAAAACAAATGAGCAAAGGGAAAAATGAGAGACAAACCAAGGAACAAACTCTCTTTATAGAGAACTAATAGTTTACCAGGGTGGAGGGATGGGTAAAAGAGGGGATGAGGATTAAGGAGTGCACTTGTCATGATGAGCACCAGGTAATTAAAACTTTAAAAATTTCTTTAAAACTTTTTAAAAAGCAAACTACAAAAAGTACATAGTGCAAAACTTAGCTTTTTGTAAACAAAATGGACTACATGTTATATATTGTATATATGCATATATTGTTATATAAATGGTATAAATTTACTTAATATTCTCTTTGCTCATTCCCAGAAAATGGATAATAGAACAGAAGTGGAGAATTTCACTTTCTACCATAAAATTTGTATTTGAAAATTTTATTAAAAATTTCTTTTTGAGATGGGAGGAGTCAAGATGGCGGAGAAGTAGCAGCTGAGACTACTTCAGGTTGCGGGAGATCAGCTAGATAGCTTATCTAAAGATTGCAAACACCTACAAATCCAACGGGAGATCGAAGAGAAGAAGAACAGCAATTCTGGAAACAGAAAATCAACCACTTTCTGAAAGGTAGGACTGATGGAGAAGTGAATCCAAAGGGACGGGAAGATAGACCCCGGGGGGAGGGGCCGGCTCCCGGCAAGCGGCAGAGCAACGGAGCACAAAATAAGGACTTTTAAAAGTCTGTTCCGCTGAGGGACATCACTCCAGAGGCTTAACTGGGGTGAAGCCCACGCGGGGCCAGCGTGGCCTCAGGTCCCGCAGGGTCACAGAAGGATCGGGGTGTCTGAGTGTCGCAGAGCTTGCAGGTATTAGAACGGGGAAGCTGGCTACAGAGACGGAGCTGAGGAGTGAGCTCACAGCTCGGGCTTACCTTGAACCAGTCGCAGGCTCGGTGAGCTCGGAGCGCGGCCGGAGGCCAGGCATACAGGAGTAATTGGACGCTGTTCCCTGAGGGCGCACTGAGGTGTGGGACCCCGAGCTCTCGGCTCCTCCGGGCCGGAGACTAGGAGGCCGCCATCTTCATTCCCGTCCTCCGGAACTCTACGGAAAGCACTCAGGGAACAAAAGCTCCCGAAAACAAACCCGAGCGGATTACTCAGCCCGGCCCCTGGTAAGGGTGGTGCAACTCCACCTGGGGCAAAGACACTTGAGAATCACTACAACAGGCCCCTCCCCCAGAAGATCAACAAGAAACCCAGCCAGGACCAAGTTCACTTACGAGGAGTGCAGTTTCAATACCAAGGAGAGCAGCGGAATTCCAGAGGAGGAGAAAGCAAAGCACGGAACTCATGGCTTTCTCCCCATGATTCTTTAGCCTTGCAGTTAATGTAATTTTTTTTTCTTTTTCAATTTTTTTTCTCTTCTTCTGCTAAATTTTTTTAAACTTTTACCCTTTTCTTTTTTAACGTTTTTTAACGAGTTTATCTAATATATATATTTTTTTTCCTTTTTATATTTTTTTCATTATTGGTTTTCTTTCTTATTTGTTTCTTTTTTCTTTTTTCTTTTTTCTTTTTTTCTTTCTGAACCTCTTTTTATCCCCTTCCTCCCCCACCCTCACGATTTGGGATCTCTTCTGATTTGGCTAAAGCATATTTTCCTGGGGTTGTTGCCACCCTTTTAGTATTTTACTTACTCCTTCATATACTCTTATCTGGACAAAATGACAAGGCGGAAAATTTCACCACAAAAAAAAGAACAAGAGGCAGTACCAAAGGCTAAGGACCTAATCAATACAGACATTGGTAATATGTCGGATCTAGAGTTCAGAATGACGATTCTCAAGGTTCTAGCTGGGCTCGAAAAAGGCATGGAAGATATTAGAGAAACCCTCTCGGGAGATATAAAAGCCCTTTCTGGAGAAATAAAAGAACTAAAATCTAATCAAGTTGAAATCCAAAAAGCTATTAATGAGGTGCAATCAAAAATGGAGGCTCTCACTGCTAGGATAAATGAGGCAGAAGAAAGAATTAGCG
>NW_022633345.1:0-6334 GCF_010015895.1 Lontra canadensis
TCTTCTGATCCAAGAGCATGGAATGGTCTTCCATCTTTTTGTGTCTTATTTTTGTATTTTTTAGGTAAATACCTTGTACTGCAATTGCTGGGTCATAGGGTAGTTCTAGTTTTAACTTTATGAGGAAACTCAATATTGTTTTCCAGAATGGTCATACCGGTTTGCATTCCCACCAAGAGTGCAAGAGGTTCCCCTTTCTCCATAATCTTACTAACACCTGGTATTTCTTCTGTTTTTGATTTAAACAATTTTAATAGATGTGAGGAGATATCTTATAATTTTGATTTGCGTTTCCTTGATGACCAGTGATGATGAACATCTTTTCATGGGTCTGTTGGCCATCTGGATGTCTTCTTTGGAAAAATGCCTATTCATGTCTTCTGCCCATTTCTTAATTGGATTATTTGCTTTTTGGGTGTTTTCTCAATTAATATAGCTTCATAGAAATTCTTGTATCTCATAGGGAAAGTGCTATTTCCATCATCTATTCTTTGCAAATATTTGACTATCTATAGCCCTATTCTTCACCTAAAAGTAGATTATATCCTTCCCTTGTCAATTGAAATATTTACTTACTGGACTGAAATATAGCTTGTCACCTGCATCAGTCATATATGGTAAGCCTTGATGATAATTTCATGACAAAATTCAGTCCCCATTTTATTTAGAAGCTGTTGTTCTCAAGTTATACTCTAATGGGAACAAAGGATTCTAATCATAAATTTGAATTATTTCAGTTAGTCCCAGGTATGACAAAATTTTTTTTCAATACAGTTATCTAAAACTTTTGATGTTTGTTATTATTTTCACATACTAAAATCTATATAAGACGTATTAGGATAAGTATGTCTAGTTGCTGAAACAAATAACCTCAAAACTTTATTGGTTTAAAACAATAAAGTTTTACCTTTTGTTCCTATCATAGCCCAATATGAGTTGGTCAGAGTTGTGCTCCATGCAGTCATTCAGGAATCCAGTCATTTCCATATCATGTAACCTCCATCTTTAACATAACATTTCAGCAAGACAGGAGAATAATATGTGAAGAATCATCTAGATGGTCTTATGTATCAGTCATGGAACACATCACTTTCATTCAATTCTATTGGCCAGAATGAAGTTTATGGTGCCAAATTTACTCTAATCATTAGGATATGTAATCCTCCTGTTTGATCAGAAAGAAAATGAAATAAATTTTATGAGTTTATAGCACTTTCTCTGCCACAGATGATTGCTCATGTATGATAGTGCATGTTTTTAATTGTTTAAAGTTTTCATTTAAGTGCATCATGGTGCTTTATAAAGTTACAATGCCCTTTAGGAAGCCATTAGTTTAAAAAGCTTGAGGAACACTTAAATGTTGGAAAGTTCTGTGTTTTACTACTAAGTTTGTATTTCCCTGTAGGTATTATATAGAAAGTATAGACAGAAAAATATAAAGATAGATATGCTGAACAAATATGCTGAGGCTATACTAATTGACTAGTAGAACTATTAGCATTATTCATGTTTGTTTAAAAGATGAATGTAAAAAAAAGAAATCTAAATATCTATTATAACTGAATGCAGTTATTTTCTACATAGGAAAAAACTAAATTTCAACACGTGCATTCCAATTTTTATTTCATAGGTTAGATGTTTATTTTATAAAGCACCTTCATGTAATTTTCTTCTCTTTGAAATATCTTTGAAAATAGGTATAAACCATTATTTATAGGGCATATAAATACATATATTGCTCCATGCAATATGTGCCCTCCATAATACCCACTTCCACTTCATTCTACATTCTCTATTCTCCACATTAACTTTACTGACTTTGAATAGATCAAATTGAAATCATGGTTTACAATAAAAAATGCCTCCAATGTAATCATTAAAAAATTGTTGCTCCTTAGTAACTGTGAGTGATGCTGACATTACCACTGTTCCGAATTGATTTATAACCTCAGTAAGCCAGTAGAGATCTACAAGGATATTACTGAAATGGAAAAGCAAGAAATTATTGAAGGAGATCACCAAGGAAGCTATACTTCTCCCTGGGTATTTCATCTAAAGACTTTATGGAAATATTCATATGCACTGAATAAACCACGCAAACTTTTAGAACTGACTACTCTAATTTTGATGAAATCTGAGGGTCTTTAGAGCAAGAGAATAATACAAATTTCCCTGCTTATAACTACAACATTTTCTCAGGAAAAAATAGAGGGAATCTCCAGTCCAAATTTCAAAAAGCTTATATTTTAAGGGGTCACAGCAAGTCCAACAAAAGCATAAAATGATCACCAAAAAAAAAAAAAAAATTACACTATAACTTTTTGTATTAACTGTTAGTTTTTTACATAATATGTCTTAAGAAGTCTATTTCCAGTAAATATTCAGCACTAGGATCTGGATTTTGGTTAGTGTCAAGGTTTTAGATAAAGGATAATGCTTAAGGGAAGAAGCATCACTGAGAAATTCAAAGCAATCTGAAAAGAAGACAGTAGAAGGAGAACAAGGTATTGGAGGAGATCATCAAGAGGACATGACCACAGTTTGAACCTCAAGTTAATTTAAATCTGGGCTATCAGAAGGTCCTCAGCCTCTCTGTCCTTGGAATGTACACTCACTGTTTCCACATCTGGAACCATTCTAGGGACCCAATCTTGGGAGAGATTGAGACTAGATTGTACATGCAACTGAATTCTGTTAAGGCCACTCTAAGGTCTTGTCAGATTCTGGCGACCAGATTCAGAGATCTACTTGTCTTGCTGCTGCCAAGACAAGCTTTTCATAAGTCTCTTGCTTATTAAAGCTTCCTACTATCAATATGGAGCAGGCTGACTCTTTCTTTGGTCTTCCCTTTCCCTCCCTGTACAGGGATTAGTTTGTAAACTAACAGAAAGGTAGAGAAACAAAGTAAGACTGTATGCTGTGCAATTATAAACCCTCCTCCTAACCCTCAGTGGTTATTAACTGGGCATGTAAACTATCCTATCTATTTCAGCATCATTTGATTATAGCTCTGTGAAAAAGATATATGAGATATTTAATGAAGGGATGGGGAAAGAACATTTCATCTTTATGTTGAAACTTGCTATTAGAATTGGAATCTCTTGCCTTCCATTGAACCATGTCATATCTCGATTCAGGGTCTTTAGGATCAATTTTAAGAAAGATGTATTAACCAAACACTTAAAGAGGAGTTAATGCCTACTCTTATCAAACTATTCCAAAAAATCGGAAAGAAAGGAAATATTCCAAATTCATTCTATGGGGCCATCATTATTCTGATACCAAAACCGAATAAAGACACTATGAAATAAGTCAAGCAGAGAAAGTCAATTATCATTTGGTTTCACTTACTTGTGGAGCATATGGAATAACATGGAGAACCTTAGGAGAAGGAAAGGAAAAGTGAACTGGGGTAAATTGGTGGGGAAGATGAAGCATGAGAGACTGTGGACTCTGAGAAATAAACTGAGAGTTTTGGAAGAGAGGGGGTGGGGGAATGGGTGAGCCTGGTGGTGGGTATTAAGGAAAGCACATATTGCATGGAACACTGGGTGTAGTGCATAAACAATGAATCTTGGAACACTGAAAAAAATAAAATAAAATTTTAAAAAACTGTTAAAGAAAAAAAAAGAAGACATCCAAATGGTCAACAAACACATGAAAAGATGCTTAACACCACTAATCAGGGAAATGCAAATCAAAACCACAAGATATCACCTCACACCTGTTAGAATGGCTACAATCAACAACACAAGAAACAACAAGAGTTGTTGAGGATGTGGAGAGAAAGGAACACTTGTATACTCTTTTTGGGAATACAAAATGGTAGAGCCTACTGGCAAAAACAACAACAACAACAACAAAAACCAGACACATAGATCAAAGGAACAGTATAGAGAACTCAAAAATGAACCCTTAACTCTATGGTCAGCTAATGTTTGACAAAGCAGGAAAGAACATCCAATGGGAAAAAACAGCCTCTTAAACAAATGGTCTTGGGAAAATTGGACAGCCACATGCAGATGAACAAAACTGCACCATTTCCTTACACCATACACAAAAATAGACTCAAAATGGATGAAAGGCCTAAATGTGAGACAGGAATCCATGATAATCATTGAGGAGAACACTGGCAGCAACCTCTGTGTCCTCAGCCACAGCAGCTTCTTGTTAGACACGTCTCCAGAGACAAGGGAAACAAAGGCAGAAATGAACTATTGGGGTTTCATCAAGATCAAAAGCTTTTGCACAGCAAAGGAAAGTCAACAAAACCAAAAGACAACTGACAGAATGGGAGAGGATATTTGCAAATGACATATTAGATAAAGAGTTAGTATCCAAAATCCATAAAGAACTTACCAAACAACACCCAAAGAACAAAATAATCCAGTTAAGAAATGGGCAGAAGATATGAACAGAAATTTCTGCAAAGATGACATCCAAATGGCCAGAAGATGCATGAGAAAAGCCCAATATCACTGGTAATCATGGAAATACAAATCAAAACCACATTGAGATATCACCTCACACCAGTTAAAATTAACAAGTCAGGAAACAACAGATGTTGGCGACGATGTGGAGAAAGGGGAACCCTCTTACACTGTTGGTGGGAACACAAGCTGGTGCATCCACTCTGGAAAACAGTATGGAGGTTCCTCAAAAAGTTGGAAATAGAAATACCCCACAACCCAGCAATTGCACTACTGGGTATTTACCCACAAGACACAAATGTAGTGAAGTGAAGGGGCACCTGCATCCCAATGTTTATAGCAGCTATGTTCACAATAGCCAAACTATGGAAAGAACCTAGATGTCCATCGACAGATGAATGGGTAAAGAAGATGTGGTACATATCTCCAATGGAATATTATACAGCCATCAAAAATGAAATCTTGCCATTTGCAATGGTGTGGATGGAACTAGAGGGTATTATGCAAAGTGAAATAAGTCAATCAGAGATAATTATCATATGATATCACTGATATGCGGAATTTAAGAAACAAGGCAGAAGATCATAGGGGAAGAGAGGAAAAAAATTAAACAACAGAGAGGGAGACAAATCATAAGAGACTCTTAATCTCAGGAAACAGAGTGTTGCTGGAGTGGAGAGGGCCAGAGGGATAGGGTAAGTGGGTGATGGACATTGGGGAGAGTATGTGCTATGGTGAGCACTGTGAATTGTGTAAGACTGATGAATCACAGACCTGTACATCTGAAACAAATCATGCATTATATGTTAATAATAAAAAATTACCTGAATCACAAAAAAATGATGCAGCCACTGTGGAAAATAATATGGAGGTTTCTCAAAAAATTAAAAATAGAATTACCTGCAATCCAGTAATTTCACTACTAGCTATTTATCCCCCCAATACAAAAAAGACTAATTTGAATTTTGCATTCACCTTTATGTTTATTAAAACACTATTTACAATAGCCAAGTTATGGAAGTGGACCAAGTGTCCACTGATAGATAAATGAATGATGAAGAGATGGCATATATGAAGAATGGAATATTACTCAGCTGTAAAAAGAAATGAAATCTTGCCATTTGCAATAACATGGACGGTTCCAGAGGGTATAGTACTGAGAAAAACAAGTCAGTCAGAGAAAGACAAATACCATATGTTTTCTCTTATTTTTGGAATTTAATAACTAAAACCATAAACATCCCATGGGTTGCCTCTTTGTTTTGTTGACTGTTTCCTTTGTTGTGCAGAAGCTTTTTATCTTGATGAAGTCCCAAAAGTTCATTTTCGCTTTTGTTTCCTTTGCCTTTGGAGACATATCTTGAAAGAAGTTGCTGTGGCTGATATTGAAGAGGTTACTGCCTATGTTCTCCTCTAGGTTTCTGATGGATTCCTGTCACCCATTGAGGTCTTTTATCCATTTTGAGTTTATCTTTGTGTACAGTGTAAGAGAATGGTCAAGTTTCATTCTTCTACATATAGCTGTCCAATTTTCCCAGCATCATTTATTGAAGAGACTGTCTTTTTTTCCACTGTATATTTTTTCCTGTTTTGTTGAAGATTATTTGGCCATAGAGTTGAGGGTCCATATCTGGGCTATCTACTCTATTCCACTGGTCTATGTGTCTGTTTTTATGCCAGTACCATGCTGTCTTGGTGATCACAGCTTTGTAGTAAAGCTTGAAATCAGGTAACGTGATGCCCCCAGTTTTATTTTTGTTTTTCAACATTTCCTTAGCAATTCGGGGTCTCTTCTGATTCCATACAAATTTTAGGATTATTTGCTCCAGCTCTTTGAAAAATACCAGTGGAGTTTTGATCGGAATGGCATTAAAAGTATAGATTGCTCTAGGCAGTATAGACAT
>NW_022633346.1:0-6333 GCF_010015895.1 Lontra canadensis
TGTGTGGTGTTGGTGAAGGGATAGACCAATGGAACAGAATAAAGATAAATATGTGGAACAGAAACAAGGACCCAGAAAGAGAACTACACCAATATGTCCAATGGGGTCTTGACAAAGGTAAAAGGCAGTTCAATGGAGGAGTGACAAGTCATTTTTATGACTATTATATGCTACTATCACTATAAAATATCGACAAGTTTATATAATGATTACTCTGGCTTTAATATAATTCCCTAGATTTTATATTGACCTGAGAGCCATACCTCAGTTGCAGACATTGGATTGCTGTTTACCAAACTGGTTTAGCTCTATTTTCCCTGGGCATAAACCTACACTACTTTTCTAAATTTCTCTTGCAATAATGAGTGGTGTTGGAACTGAGTTGTATCTAAGGACATGCACACAAAAGTAAGGCAAAACGTGGTGTGTACAGGCCCTTTTAAAACAAACAATCCAAAACTTCAATGATCCCTCAAAATGAACATTAAGACCCCTGCACTGATGGAGGGTGAGCCTCTCTCCCAGGACGAAAACCCTGTTGCCTCCAACATCGTCCACCAGTGACTGGTTTTACCTGAGAGAAAAAGTAGCTTCTATAATGGAAGCCACTGTACGGAGGTTTAAATTTGTTATAGCAGCTATTGTTAACCAATACAGTTTTCCTTCTCAGTGTTCTCAGCAAAAAGTTAATTATCCAATCCTGGTGGATTTCTACCTTTCTGAAAGGAAATAGGTCAACACCTGGATTGCTTGATGAATAAGGTAAAGAGATAGGTTTAAACTATTAGGCCATAAGAAATAAAGGCCATTACATGATAATTTTACGCTAGGTAGCATAATATCTTACACATAGAATGGAGGAAAGAGTCAGTAATGAAAGGAATAAACAAATAGTTCATAAATAGATTTTCCCTTCTTTGCTCTACTGGTAAGACATAGTTCCTGGAAGTACGTAGTCTAAATGGGAAAGGAATCACCTGATTTCTGAAGGTCTATGATTGTTTGTAAAACCTCTTGATAGTCCACCTACTTGAGCTTCAGTAGACTACAGGACAAAATACAACATATGCCCTTCTTGACCCAAATACACATTTGGGCTTGGGGTTAGAAGAAAGGAAAGACAAACAGCCAAGAGGAAAGTCATCTAACTCAACATCTTTTCATTTTTACTTATAAGTTTTTGGATGATGTGTTTTAGCACACTAGATGCTATGTGGTGTGTTTTCACAGTGCTAAAGAATCATGAACAAAATCACCTAACATTTATCACTATTATCATCTATTTACTAATTACTCCTTTATTCATTCACTGAGCATATATTTATTGAGCACCTACATGTGATGGGCACTCCAGGTATCCTGTTCCTATAGTACTTCTATTTTGATGGGGGGCCAGAATCAATATGGGAAGTAAAGAGAGAAATAACAAATAAACAAATAAAATAGCATGATAATTTTAGAGAGTGCTAAGTTCATGAAGAAAATTTCAAAAATTAAAAACACAGTTTATGGTAATAGGATGAGATTCTAAAAGAGTGTCACTGAAGACATGAGTCATGAATACTGTGACTCTTGTCATTTCATTCACTGCTATCCCTCCAGCACCTAGAAAGGTCCCTGGTATATACTAGGAATTAATAAATAATAGTTGAATGAGAATTACAAGAGCAAAGATCCTAAATGCAGAGTCATCCCAGAGTGTTTAAGGAAGAGAAAGAAAACCACAGGGGCCACAGTGTAATGAGCTGGGTACAACATAATTTGCCAACTCACAGAGGAAGTCAGGGGCCCTATTATGTGGGGCCTTGTGGGCCATGGTAAGAGATCTGGACCATAGTAAGTAAGTAAGTAAGAGGTTCCAGACTTTTCTTTGAGTGTAATGGGATGCCAGTAGATGATTATAAGCAGGAGAATGCTTTGATTTTACATTTGTTTAGGTCTCCAGCTGTTTCCTGGAGGCTCTGTCATAGGGATGGTGGACAAAAGCAGGAGCAAGGAAGGAGAAGTTGTAACTGGGAAGAAGGTGGGGATCTTGGAAGTGACAGAAGTGGTCTGATTAGTGATCTATTTTAGTGGAAGAATTCACAGGGCACCTAGAATGGTGAGGAAAAACTGGGAAAATCTAGTTCAGTTTCATCACACTCTAATTGAAAAACAAAAAAGAACATTGAAGTAGCTTAGCCAAATACCTATGTTTATTCATAATTCCCTCTTTTTCTCCTCTCCCACATTTTGCATTAGAAATTCTTCAAGCTTTACTTCTCAGTCTCATTATCACTGCATTCTTCTTTGTTACTGATCTCCTCAGGAAACTGGTGCTCTCTTGAAATGATTCCCATGATTGTATACACTGAGCTTTACACATACATTTTCAACCTCTTGCTGGGTGTTCCCCTGTGGATGTCTTATAATGAACCTGACAAAAACCCTTTATCCTCTCCCACCCTGCTCCTTCTCCTGAATAGTCATCCCTGTCAACCAGACAGAAGTCTCACAGTAACCTGATATTGCTCTTCACTCCTCATCTCCCACATCCAACAGTTTTCAAACAGGCTGCTTCAGCTTCACCAAAGTCTCCCAGATGGGCCACTGTCATCACACCCTGGAACATAGCCATCATTCTCCTACTACAGGGAAAGACCGGGGCTGCCTGATGGATGGGGCTCCCCCACAGTGTCTCCAACATCTCCACTCCACATTCCACGTTGCTGCACCTAAGCGTTCTGAAAGCCATGTTCTGGCTACTTTTCTGCTTAAAAGTGTCCATCATCTCCTCATCTCCTTCAGAATAAACCCAACATATTACAGCCAGAGAATTAAGATCTTGTGGGATCAGATGTGCCTACCTCTCCCACCAAACCCTTCCTCTCCAGTATATTCATCTGTGAAGCAGACTGTCTTGCCTCATGAGAGTTTGTGCTAGTTCCTAAGAGGCCACCATGAGCTATCCCATTCCCTTGCCTCAGGGAAGGACGTCCTTGTTCCCTTCTGCCCTGTCAGAGTTCTACTCATTCTACAAGGCCTTACATGAGGCCCTTTCCCTCATAATGCAGCCCCAAATACTCCAATTAGAATTTGCTATGTCTTCCTCCACTATCCCAAGTAAATACTTACCTGTATTTCTAGTTTTTGCCTGTTTCATAGCCATTCACATTAAAATTAGCAAATATATCACCATAAACCCATACTCCACAAAATTCCCAGGACTGCAGTTCTATATATATTAGGTACTTGAAATGTTAAAAATACATAAGCATCCTATAACGTAGACATTTACTATAAGCCAGATTGATTAATGGAATCAAGATGCTCCCAACTGGTGGCCAAAGAGAATAACTTACTAATTAACAAAATAATTACCATGGTGGATGATTCCATTTTCTAATAATGCTTGTCCTAAGTGTACACCTTCCTCAGGTCTGTGAATCTCTCCAATTTCCAAGAGCCATGACACAAATTCACTGCAATAGAAATCCAGTGAAACAGTTAAAGGGTTTTCCCACCCCTGCCTCCCCAAAAAGTCTATTTCTATGATGCTTCCATCAAGCAGCTCTGGAAGGCTTGCATTTTTTCACATATGCAAAACCCCAAATTATTTAAATGTTACTCTATCCTAGAAAACCCACGTCCATTCATTCATGCTTACCTAAAACCTATTATATAATACCTATTCAACTTACTGACCTCTAATGAACACAAAGGGAAATTTTTAGAGTAGTTTTACCTGTAAAGAGAATACAACAAGATCCTAAAGATAGCAAACAGACAAAATAAACAGAATAATAATGACTTAATATAAGAGATAGACTGGAATATGGCTTTCCAGGCACAGAAAACCAGTGTGTTTGAACTCTAAGAAGGCAAACCCCAAAAAAACTGCACACCCCATATGATAGATGGAATTCTCAATGTGTTCTCTTACCCCACTATCAAGAATCCCATCCCTTGGTTTTGTAACCAAATCCTAACCTAGGTAATGGTATGAATGGATTTTGTATACAAAACTAAAATTCTAAGTCAGTTGACCTCAAAATATGTAAATTATTCAAGTGAGCTTGACCCAGTCAGTTGAGCATTTTGAAGCAGAGAGTTTTCTCAGGCTGGTGGCACAAGATTAAGAGAAAAATTAAAAGCACAAAAAGATTCAGTGAGCCACTGCTGCCTTTGAAGATAGAGGGGCCATGTACCAAGGAACACAGGCAGCTTCTGAGAGTGGTCCTGGCCAACAGCCAGCACAGAAGAAGGACTTACTCTTAGAATCATGGGGGACTGAATTCTGTCAACTACCTGAATGTGCTTGCAAGTGAATTTTTCCTCAGACCCTTAAGATAAGGCCCAGCCGCAGCTCAGCCCTTGATTATAGCCTTGATTTTGACCTTGTGAGACCCTAAGCAGACAGCCCAGCATTGCTCACCTCAACTTCTTTCTGATGTATAGGATTATGAGCTAATGAATACGTGTTGTTTCAAGGCACTAGGTGTGTTGTTATTTATTCTGCAGCAATATAAAATTAGTACACACCAATAGTTTTACTACACTGTTTTCGAATTTTGAAGTTATTTAGTGGGGCACATGGGTGGCTCAGTTGGTTGTTTTTGGCTCAGGTCATGATCTCGGGGTCCTGGGATCAGTCACGCCTCCAGCTCTCTGCTCAGCAGGGAGTCTGCTTCTCCCTCTCCCTCTGCCCCTCCCAATGCTTGTGCTCTCTCTCTCTCTCCTCTCAGATAATAAACAAAACCTTTAAAAATGAATAAATAAATAAATAAATAAGGTTTTTAATAAATTCATTCTTGCATTTAAATGTCATCTGGGGGGAGGGGGTGGGGGGGACCTGGGTGGCTTAGTCACTTAAACATCTGCCTTTGGCTCAGGTCATGTTCCTGGAGTCTGGGAATTGAGCCCCACTTTGGGTTCCCTGCTCATTGGGACATCTGTTTCTCCCTTTGACCCTCCCGCCTGTTGTGCTCTCTCTATTTGATTCTCCCTCTCTCATAAACTGTCATCCAAAAGGAATATTCCAGCACAAAACCACCCATCAGAACTGTCTACCACATCCTTCTGCTGTGGCTGTGAAAGGCCAGGGAGGATGTACAAACCACATCTTTTATCACTTTGGGGTGGGGAAGAGGAGCCCCACATCACAGATAAGTAGGATGATATTTTATAACACAGGAGAGCACCAGCTTGGTACTGTTTTTTTTTGGCCATGTAGTATTAGTAAGAGAACACTAAATAGAGAAACATTTTACAATAAAATATTTTATTGTGCTCATGTTATAAAAATATAACATTTGAACTTTTATGTAAAGTAATGGATACATTTTAGAATGATTTCAACTTTGCGCAGAGCTCAGAGAAGCCAAGCTATAGAAGGTGTCAGGAAATTACTTTTCCATTTATTTCAAAACCAAAAGCAATACCTATGGCTAAAGTCAAATAACCGAGGGGCATGGAATTCTAAAAATGGATATCTAGTCTATAAAGTACATTTTAAGGCAGAAGAAGTTGTTAAAGCCATCCAAAAGAAAGAAAATTTAAAAAGAAGTAAAACTTCAGTTTTTTCTTCAATAGCACAAAAATAATAATACCAACTCCAGGGATGCCTGGGTAGCTCAATCGGTTAAGCATCTGCCTCTGGCTTGGGTCATGATCTCAGGGTCCTGGGACCAAGCACCAAATCGGGCTCTGCACTCAGCATGGAGTCTGCTTGTCCCATTCCCTCTGCTCCCCAATCTCTCTCTCTCTCTCAAATAAATAAGTAAAATCTTGGGGGAAAAAAAAGTGTATCAACTCCACAGTGCTGTCACAGGATTAAATGAGCTGATGAATGTCAGGAGCTCAGCACAGTGTCTGGCACATTTTGAGCACTTATGAAACGTCAGCGGTTGACAAATGGGTTGAGCTGGTTGGTATACAGCGAAAGCATCATTCTCTGTTCTGATGTCAGCAGATTCCTGAATATGCCAAATTAAAATGAGGAAAAGAACACACTGTAAGTATTGCTATTAATTAGGAGCATAGGGGAAGGAAAGAGAAGGGGTAAGAAAGGAAGTTATTGGGTGGCTTTATCATGGGACCTACAGAAATCACAAGATCCCATTAACACTCTGCGAAAGGATCCTGATCCAGTCAAAAACAATCTCAGACTTGGTCTATAATTAGTAACTAGTAACTAAGCTAGGGTGCTGTTACAGAAAAAGCCACAATGAACACAACTAAAATTTACCGAGTCTCTCCTGTGTATCTCCTGTGTATCACTGTGGAGAATGCTCACATATCATTGTAACTAACTAGCACTTTGGCCGTGTAAGATCGTGTTAACTCTTTTTTTAT
>NW_022633347.1:0-6333 GCF_010015895.1 Lontra canadensis
TCTTCTGATCCAAGAGCATGGAATGGTCTTCCATCTTTTTGTGTCTTATTTTTGTATTTTTTAGGTAAATACCTTGTACTGCAATTGCTGGGTCATAGGGTAGTTCTAGTTTTAACTTTATGAGGAAACTCAATATTGTTTTCCAGAATGGTCATACCGGTTTGCATTCCCACCAAGAGTGCAAGAGGTTCCCCTTTCTCCATAATCTTACTAACACCTGGTATTTCTTCTATTTTTGATTTAAACAATTTTAATAGATGTGAGGAGATATCTTATAATTTTGATTTGCATTTCCTTGATGACCAGTGATGATGAACATCTTTTCATGGGTCTGTTGGCCATCTGGATGTCTTCTTTGGAAAAATGCCTATTCATGTCTTCTGCCCATTTCTTAATTGGATTATTTGCTTTTTGGGTGTTTTCTCAATTAATATAGCTTCATAGAAATTCTTGTATCTCATAGGGAAAGTGTTATTTCCATCATCTATTCTTTGCAAATATTTGACTATCTATAGCCCTATTCTTCACCTAAAAGTAGATTATATCCTTCCCTTGTCAATTGAAATATTTACTTACTGGACTGAAATATAGCTTGTCACCTGCATCAGTCATATATGGTAAGCCTTGATGATAATTTCATGACAAAATTCAGTCCCCATTTTATTTAGAAGCTGTTGTTCTCAAGTTATACTCTAATGGGAACAAAGGATTCTAATCATAAATTTGAATCATTTCAGTTAGTCCCAGGTATGACAAAATTTTTTTTCAATACAGTTATCTAAAACTTTTGATGTTTGTTATTATTTTCACATACTAAAATCTATATAAGATGTATTAGGATAAGTATGTCTAGTTGCTGAAACAAATAACCTCAAAACTTTATTGGTTTAAAACAATAAAGTTTTACCTTTTGTTCCTATCATAGCCCAATATGAGTTGGTCAGAGTTGTGCTCCATGCAGTCATTCAGGAATCCAGTCATTTCCATATCATGTAACCTCCATCTTTAACATAACATTTCAGCAAGACAGGAGAATAATATGTGAAGAATCATCTAGATGGTCTTATGTATCAGTCATGGAACACATCACTTTCATTCAATTCTATTGGCCAGAATGAAGTTTATGGTGCCAAATTTACTCTAATCATTAGGATATGTAATCCTCCTGTTTGATCAGAAAGAAAATGAAATAAATTTTATGAGTTTATAGCACTTTCTCTGCCACAGATGATTGCTCATGTATGATAGTGCATGTTTTTAATTGTTTAAAGTTTTCATTTAAGTGCATCATGGTGCTTTATAAAGTTACAATGCCCTTTAGGAAGCCATTAGTTTAAAAAGCTTGAGGAACACTTAAATGTTGGAAAGTTCTGTGTTTTACTACTAAGTTTGTATTTCCCTGTAGGTATTATATAGAAAGTATAGACAGAAAAATATAAAGATAGATATGCTGAACAAATATGCTGAGGCTATACTAATTGACTAGTAGAACTATTAGCATTATTCATGTTTGTTTAAAAGATGAATGTAAAAAAAAAGAAATCTAAATATCTATTACAACTGAATGCAGTTATTTTCTACATAGGAAAAAACTAAATTTCAACACGTGCATTCCAATTTTTATTTCATAGGTTAGATGTTTATTTTATAAAGCACCTTCATGTAATTTTCTTCTCTTTGAAATATCTTTGAAAATAGGTATAAACCATTATTTATAGGGCATATAAATACATATATTGCTCCATGCAATATGTGCCCTCCATAATACCCACTTCCACTTCATTCTACATTCTCTATTCTCCACATTAACTTTATTGACTTTGAATAGATCAAATTGAAATCATGGTTTACAATAAAAAATGCCTCCAATGTAATCATTAAAAAATTGTTGCTCCTTAGTAACTGTGAGTGATGCTGACATTACCACTGTTCCGAATTGATTTATAACCTCAGTAAGCCAGTAGAGATCTACAAGGATACTACTGAAATGGAAAAGCAAGAAATTATTAAAGGAGATCACCAAGGAAGCTATACTTCTCCCTGGGTATTTCATCTAAAGACTTTATGGAAATATTCATATGCACTGAATAAACCACGCAAACTTTTAGAACTGACTACTCTAATTTTGATGAAATTTGAGGGTCTTTAGAGCAAGAGAATAATACAAATTTCCCTGCTTATAACTACAACATTTTCTCAGGAAAAAATAGAGGGAATCTCCAGTCCAAATTTCAAAAAGCTTATATTTTAAGGGGTCACAGCAAGTCCAACAAAAGCATAAAATGATCACCAAAAAAAAAAAAATTACATTATAACTTTTTGTATTAACTGTTAGTTTTTTACATAATATGTCTTAAGAAGTCTATTTCCAGTAAATATTCAGCACTAGGATCTGGATTTTGGTTAGTGTCAAGGTTTTAGATAAAGGATAATGCTTAAGGGAAGAAGCATCACTGAGAAATTCAAAGCAATCTGAAAAGAAGACAGTAGAGGGAGAACAAGGTATTGGAGGAGATCATCAAGAGGACATGACCACAGTTTGAACCTCAAGTTAATTTAAATCTGGGCTATCAGAAGGTCCTCAGCCTCTCTGTCCTTGGAATGTACACTCACTGTTTCCACATCTGGAACCATTCTAGGGACCCAATCTTGGGAGAGATTGAGACTAGATTGTACATGCAACTGAATTCTGTTAAGGCCACTCTAAGGTCTTGTCAGATTCTGGCGACCAGATTCAGAGATCTACTTGTCTTGCTGCTGCCAAGACAAGCTTTTCATAAGTCTCTTGCTTATTAAAGCTTCCTACTATCAATATGGAGCAGGCTGACTCTTTCTTTGGTCTTCCCTTTCCCTCCCTGTACAGGGATTAGTTTGTAAACTAACAGAAAGGTAGAGAAACAAAGTAAGACTGTATGCTGTGCAATTATAAACCCTCCTCCTAACCCTCAGTGGTTATTAACTGGGCATGTAAACTATCCTATCTATTTCAGCATCATTTGATTATAGCTCTGTGAAAAAGATATATGAGATATTTAATGAAGGGATGGGGAAAGAACATTTCATCTTTATGTTGAAACTTGCTATTAGAATTGGAATCTCTTGCCTTCCATTGAACCATGTCATATCTCGATTCAGGGTCTTTAGGATCAATTTTAAGAAAGATGTATTAACCAAACACTTAAAGAGGAGTTAATGCCTACTCTTATCAAACTATTCCAAAAAATCAGAAAGAAAGGAAAGATTCCAAATTCATTCTATGGGGCCATCATTATCCTGATACCAAAACCGAATAAAGACACTATGAAATAAGTCAAGCAGAGAAAGTCAATTATCATTTGGTTTCACTTACTTGTGGAGCATATGGAATAACATGGAGAACCTTAGGAGAAGGAAAGGAAAAGTGAACTGGGGTAAATTGGTGGGGAAGATGAAGCATGAGAGACTGTGGACTCTGAGAAATAAACTGAAAGTTTTGGAAGAGAGGGGGTGGGGGAATGGGTGAGCCTGGTGGTGGGTATTAAGGAAAGCACATATTGCATGGAACACTGGGTGTAGTGCATAAACAATGAATCTTGGAACACTGAAAAAAATAAAATAAAAATTTAAAAAACTGTTAAAGAAGAAAAAAAGAAGACATCCAAATGGTCAACAAACACATGAAAAGATGCTTAACACCACTAATCAGGGAAATGCAAATCAAAACCACAAGATATCACCTCACACCTGTTAGAATGGCTACAATCAACAACACAAGAAACAACAAGAGTTGTTGAGGATGTGGAGAGAAAGGAACACTTGTATACTCTTTTTGGGAATACAAAATGGTAGAGCCTACTGGCAAAAACAACAACAACAACAACAAAAACCAGACACATAGATCAAAGGACCAGTATAGAGAACTCAAAAATGAACCCTTAACTCTATGGTCAGCTAATGTTTGACAAAGCAGGAAAGAACATCCAATGGGAAAAAACAGCCTCTTAAACAAATGGTCTTGGGAAAATTGGACAGCCACATGCAGATGAACAAAACTGCACCATTTCCTTACACCATACACAAAAATAGACTCAAAATGGATGAAAGGCCTAAATGTGAGACAGGAATCCATGATAATCATTGAGGAGAACACTGGCAGCAACCTCTGTGTCCTCAGCCACAGCAGCTTCTTGTTAGACACGTCTCCAGAGACAAGGGAAACAAAGGCAGAAATGAACTATTGGGGTTTCATCAAGATCAAAAGCTTTTGCACAGCAAAGGAAAGTCAACAAAACCAAAAGACAACTGACAGAATGGGAGAAGATATTTGCAAATGACATATTAGATAAAGAGTTAGTATCCAAAATCCATAAAGAACTTACCAAACAACACCCAAAGAACAAAATAATCCAGTTAAGAAATGGGCAGAAGATATGAACAGAAATTTCTGCAAAGATGACATCCAAATGGCCAGCAGATGCATGAGAAAAGCCCAATATCACTGGTAATCATGGAAATACAAATCAAAACCACATTGAGATATCACCTCACACCAGTTAAAATTAACAAGTCAGGAAACAACAGATGTTGGCGACGATGTGGAGAAAGGGGAACCCTCTTACACTGTTGGTGGGAACACAAGCTGGTGCATCCACTCTGGAAAACAGTATGGAGGTTCCTCAAAAAGTTGGAAATAGAAATACCCCACAACCCAGCAATTGCACTACTGGGTATTTACCCACAAGACACAAATGTAGTGAAGTGAAGGGGCACCTGCATCCCAATGTTTATAGCAGCTATGTTCACAATAGCCAAACTATGGAAAGAACCTAGATGTCCATCGACAGATGAATGGGTAAAGAAGATGTGGTACATATCTCCAATGGAATATTATACAGCCATCAAAAATGAAATCTTGCCATTTGCAATGGTGTGGATGGAACTAGAGGGTATTATGCAAAGTGAAATAAGTCAATCAGAGATAATTATCATATGATATCACTGATATGTGGAATTTAAGAAACAAGGCAGAAGATCATAGGGGAAGAGAGGAAAAAAATTAAACAACAGAGAGGGAGACAAATCATAAGAGACTCTTAATCTCAGGAAACAGAGTGTTGCTGGAGTGGAGAGGGCCAGAGGGATAGGGTAAGTGGGTGATGGACATTGGGGAGAGTATGTGCTATGGTGAGCACTGTGAATTGTGTAAGACTGATGAATCACAGACCTGTACATCTGAAACAAATCATGCATTATATGTTAATAATAAAAAATTACCTGAATCACAAAAAAATGATGCAGCTACTGTGGAAAATAATATGGAGGTTTCTCAAAAAATTAAAAATAGAATTACCTGCAATCCAGTAATTTCACTACTAGCTATTTATCCCCCCAATACAAAAAAGACTAATTTGAATTTTGCATTCACCTTTATGTTTATTAAAACACTATTTACAATAGCCAAGTTATGGAAGTGGACCAAGTGTCCACTGATAGATAAATGAATGATGAAGAGATGGCATATATGAAGAGTGGAATATTACTCAGCTGTAAAAAGAAATGAAATCTTGCCATTTGCAATAACATGGATGGTTCCAGAGGGTATAGTACTGAGAAAAACAAGTCAGTCAGAGAAAGACAAATACCATATGTTTTCTCTTATTTTTGGAATTTAATAACTAAAACCATAAACATCCCATGGGTTGCCTCTTTGTTTTGTTGACTGTTTCCTTTGTTGTGCAGAAGCTTTTTATCTTGATGAAGTCCCAAAAGTTCATTTTCGCTTTTGTTTCCTTTGCCTTTGGAGACATATCTTGAAAGAAGTTGCTGTGGCTGATATTGAAGAGGTTACTGCCTATGTTCTCCTCTAGGATTCTGATGGATTCCTGTCACCCATTGAGGTCTTTTATCCATTTTGAGTTTATCTTTGTGTACAGTGTAAGAGAATGGTCAAGTTTCATTCTTCTACATATAGCTGTCCAATTTTCCCAGCATCATTTATTGAAGAGACTGTCTTTTTTTCCACTGTATATTTTTTCCTGTTTTGTTGAAGATTATTTGGCCATAGAGTTGAGGGTCCATATCTGGGCTATTTACTCTATTCCACTGGTCTATGTGTCTGTTTTTATGCCAGTACCATGCTGTCTTGGTGATCACAGCTTTGTAGTAAAGCTTGAAATCAGGTAACGTGATGCCCCCAGTTTTATTTTTGTTTTTCAATGTTTCCTTAGCGATTCGGGGTCTCTTCTGGTTCCATACAAATTTTTGGATTATTTACTCCAGCTCTTTGAAGAATACCGGTGGAGTTTTGATCGGAATGGCATTAAAAGTATAGATTGCTCTAGGCAGTATAGACAT
>NW_022633348.1:0-4856 GCF_010015895.1 Lontra canadensis
GCGTTTTCCGGTCAATTCTCACGAGCGTTCTGCCCAAACCGGGATCGCTTTGGGCAGAACGCTCGTGAGAATTGGCCGGCGTTGGGCAGCCCTGCGGACCGACCTGTTCCACGTGGCCGAAGGCCCTTTCTCGCACAGGGCCTGTCGCGGACACCTGAAAAACGCGCTGAGATGACGCGGCCCCACCGGGGGTCCCGGTAAAGGGGAGCGTTCCCGGAGCAGAGTTGAGGGCCGGGTTGGGGCCGCGTGTCCGCCTCCGTCTATTCGGGCTGCCGGAGCCCCCTAGAATGGTGCTGTCCTCTGCTGGGGTACGAAGACTTCCCTCCCTCGGAGAACTCTCCGTGGCGCCGAAAGGCACGATTGGTGCCGGGGTGCGAGGGGGAGTCATGGCGCCGGACGCAGGGTTCCCCAGGTGGAGGCCCCGAGGGACAGGACCCTGGAATCGGAAGACTGAGGGAGCAGGCGAGGGTTCGTGTCTGTGGCTCGGATAGGCCTGGCCGTAGGAGACGGTGCCACGTAGGGGACAACCACAGGCTGAGCATCAACACGCATCGCCCTCGCTGGAGCCTGACTCCCGGAGGGATTCTTGGCTGGGTTCAGACACGACGGTTCGCGAGGCCGGACCAGGCCCAGGGGGCTGCCCTGCAGACGTGCGGCACCCGAAGCGAGTTCGCCGGGCGTTTTCCGGCCAATTCTCACGAGCGTTCTGCCCAAACCGATCCCGGTTTGGGCAGAACGCTCGTGAGAATTGGCCGGTGTTTGGCAGCCCTGCGGGCAGCCCTGCTCCCTGTCGCCAAGTACCCTTTCTCGCTTGAGGCCTGTCACGGCCACCTGAATAACGCGCTGAGGGGACGCGGCCCCACCGGGGGTCCCGGCAAAGGGGAGCGTTCCCGGAGCAGAGATGAGGGCCGCGTTGGGGCCGCGCGTCTGCCTCCGTCTATTCGGGCTGCTGGGCCCCCAAGGGTGGTGCTGACCTCTGCTGGGGAACGAAGATTTCTCTCCCTCGGAAGCTAGTCCGTGGCGCCGAAAGGCACGTTTTGCGCCGGGATGGGAAGGGGAGTCATGGCGCCGGAAGAAGCGTTCCCCAGTTGGAGGCTCGAGGGACAGGACCCTGGAAACGGAAGACTGAGGGAGCAGGCGAGGGTTCGTGACCGTGGCTCGGGGCAGGCCTGGCCGCAGGCCACAGTGCCACTTAGGGGACAACCACAGGCTGAGGATCAACAGGCGTCGCCCTCGCTGGAGCATGACTCCTGGAGGGATTCTTGGCGGGGTTCAGGCACGATGGCTGGCGAGGCCGGGCCAGGCCCAGGGGGGCTGCCCTGCAGACCTGCAGCGCCCAAAGCGAGTTCGCCGGGCGTTTTCCGGCCAATTCTCGCGAGCGTTCTGCCCAAACCGGGATCGGTTTGGGCAGAACGCTCGCGAGAATTGGGCGGAGTTGGGCTGCCCTGAGGCCCGCCCTGCTCCCCGTGGCCAAGTGCCATTTCTCGCTCGGGGCCTGTCGCCGCCACCAGGAAATCGCGCCCAGTCAACGCGGCCCCACCGGGGATCCCGGCAAAGGGGTGTGTTCCCGGAGCAGAGTTGAGGGCCGGGTTGGGGCCGTGCGTCCGCCTCCGTCTACTCGGGCTGCTGGGACCCCCAAGGGTGGTGCTGACCTCTGCTGGGGAACGAAGATCTCTCTCCCTCGGAAGCTTGTCCGTGGCGCTGAAAGGCACGTTTTGCGCCGGGGTGGGAGGGGGAGTCCTGGCGAGGGACTCAGGGTTCCCCAGGTGGAAGCCCCGAGGGAAAGGACCCTGAACACAGAAGGCTGAGCGTGCAGGTGATGCATCGTGTCCGGGACGTGGCGAAGGCCCGGCCCCAGTGCACAGGGCAAGGTAGGGAACCAGCACAGGCTGAGGAGCAGTTGGCGTCGCCCTCGCTTGGCCTGACCCCCTGATGGCTTCCTGGCGGGTTTCGGACGCGTCGTCTCACGAGGCCGGGGCAGGCCCAGGGGACGGCCCTGATGACGTGCGGCGTCCGAAGCGAGTGCGCCGGGCGTTTTCCGGCCAATTCTCATGAGCGTTCTGCCCAAACCGGGATCGGTTTGGGCAGAACGCTCGTGAGAATTTGCCGGCGTTGGGCAGCCCTGCGGACCGCCCTGCTCCACGTGGCCGAGGGCCCTTTCACGCTCAGAGCCTGTCGCGGCCCCCTGAAAAACGCGCCGAGACGACGCGGCCCCACCGGGGGTCCCGGTAAAGTGGAGCGTTCTCGGAGCAGAGTTGAGGGCCGGGTTGGGGCCGTGCGTCCGCCTCCGTCTATTCGGGCTGCCGGAGCCCCCTAGAATGGTGCTGACCTCTGCTGGGGTACGAAGACTTCTCTCCCTCGGAGAACTCTCCGTGGCGCCGAAAGGCACAATTGGTGCCGGGGTTTCAGGGGGAGTCATGGCGCCGGACGCAGGGTTCCCCAGGTGGAGGCCCCGAGGGACAGGACCCCAGAAACGGAGGACTGAGGGAGCAGGCGAGGGTTCGTGTCCGTGGCTTGGGGCAGGCCTGGCAGCTGGCGACAGTGCCACTTAGGGGACAACCGCAGGCTGAGGATCAACAGGCGTCGCCCTCGCTGGAGCCTGACTCCCGGAGGGATTCTTGGCGGGGTTCAGGCACGATGGCTGGCGAGGCCGGGCCCGGCCCAGGGGCTGCCCTGCAGACCTGCAGCGCCCGAAGTGAGTTCGCCGGGCGTTTTCCGGCCAATTCTCGCGAGCGTTCTGCCCAAACCGGGATCGGTTTGGGCAGAACGCTCGCGAGAATTGGCCGGCGTTGGGCTGCCCTGCGCACCGCCCTGCTCCCCGTGGCCAAGTGCCATTTCTCGCTCGGGGCCTGTCGCCGCCACCAGGAAAACGCGCCCAGTGAACGCGGCCCCACCGTGGATCCCGGCAAAGGGGTGTGTTCCCGGAGCAGAGTCGAGGGACGGGTTGGGGCCGTGCGTCCGCCTCCGTCTATTCGGGCTGCTGTGACCCCCAAGGGTGGTGCTGACCTCTGCTGGGGAACGAAGATCTCTCTCCCTCGGAAGCTTTCCGTGGCGCCGAAAGGTACGTTTTGCGCCGGGATGGGAAGGGGAGTCCTGGCGAGGGACTCAGGGTTCCCCAGGTGGTAGCCCCTAGGGAACGGACCCTGGACACCGAAGGCTGAGCGTGCAGGTGATGCATCGTGTCCGGGACGTGGCGAAGGCCCGGCCCCAGTGGACAGGGCAAGGTAGGGCACCAGCACAGGCTGAGGAGCAGTTGGCGTCGCCCTTGCTGGGCCTGACCCCCTGATGGCTTCCTGGCGGGTTTTGGACGCGTCGTCTCACGAGGCCGGGATGGCCCAGGGGACGGCCCTGATGATGTGCGTCGCCCGAAGCGAGTGCGCCCGGCATTTTCCGGCCAATTCTCACGAGCGTTTTGCCCAAACCGGGATCGGTTTGGGCAGAACACTCGTGAGAATTGGCCAGCATTGGGCAGCCGTGCGTACCTCCCTGTTCCCCTTGGCCGAGGGCCCTTTCTCGCTCGGGGCTTGTCGTGGCTACCTGAAAAATGCGGTGAGACGACGCCGCCCACCCTGGGGTCCCGGTAAAGGGGAGCGTTCCCGGAGCAGAGTTAAGGGACGTGTTGGGGCCACGTGTCCGCCTCCGTCTATTCGGGCTGCTGGAGCCCCCAAGAATGGTGCTTACCTCTGCTGGGGAACGAAGATTTCTCTCCCTCTGATAACTGTCTATGGCTCCGAAAGGCACGATTGGTGCCTGGGTGGTAGGGGGAGTTATCGTGCGGGACGCAGGGTTCCCCAGGTTGAGGCCCCGATGGAAAGGACCTTGGAAATGGAAGACTGAGGTCCCAGGCGAGGGTTCGTGTCCGTGGCTCGGTGCAGGCCTGGCCCCAGCGAACAGGGCTAAGTAGGGACGACCACAGGCTTAGGATCAACAGGCGTCGCCCTCGCTGGAGCCTGACTCCCGGAGGGATTTTAGACAGAATCTAGATTCTAGACGTACAGACACGACAGCTCTCGAGGCCGGGCCAGGACAGGGCGCAGCAAAATGGGCCAGGTAGGGGACTACCACGGAGGGATTCCTGGCGGGTACAGACTCGATGGCTCTCGATGCCGGGCAAGGACCAGGTGGGAGGCATGCAGTCATGAGGCGTCTGAAGTGAGTTCACCGGGAGTTTTCCGGCTAATTTGCGCTCGTGAGAATTGGCCAGCTTTCGGCAGCCCTGCGGACAGTCTTGCCGTGGGCCCTTTCTCACTCGAGTTGTGTCGCTGCCACCTGGAAAATGCGCCCAGACAACGCGGAAAAACATGGGGTCCCAGTGCAAGGGAGCATTCGAGAGCAGAGTTGAAGGATGGGTCGTGGCCGGACGTCAGCCTCTGCCTATACAGGCGGCATGGACGCCCAAGTGTGGAGATGACCTCAGTTAGGGAATGAAAGTTTCTCCTCCGGAGCGCCGAATGCCACGTTTTGCGCTGGGGTGTGAGTGCGAGTCTGGTGTGGGACTCAGCGTTCCCCAGGTGGAGGACCAGAGGGACAGGAACCTGGTAACTGCTGAGGGAGCAGGCGAGGGTTCGTGTCCGGGTCTTGGGGCAGGCCCGGCCCCAGCGGACAGGGCCAAGTAGGGGACAACCACAGACTGAGGAGCAAGAGGCATCGCCCTCGCTGGAGCCTGACTCCCGGATGGTTTCCTGGCAGGGTTTGGACGCGACGGCTCACGAGTTCGGGCCAAGCCCAGGGGAGTGCCCTGAAGACGTGCGAGCCCGAAGCGAGTTCGCCGGGCGTTTTCTGGCCAATTCTCAAAAGCTTTCTGCCCAAACCGGGATCAGTTTGTGCAGAACGCTCATGAGAATTGGCCGGCGTTG
>NW_022633348.1:4866-5352 GCF_010015895.1 Lontra canadensis
TGGGCGGGGGAGTCGTGGCATGGGACTCAATGTTCCCCAGGGAGAGGCCCCGAGGACAGGACCCTGGAAACGGAAGGCTGAGGGATCAGGCGATGGTTCGGGTCCGGGGCTCGGGGCAGTCCCGGCCCCAGCGGACAGGGCCAAGTTGTGGACCACCACAGCCTGAGGAGCAGGAGGACTCGCTATCGCTGGAGCCTGACTCCCGGAGTGTTTCCTGGCGGGTTTCAGACTCGATGCTGGTAATGCCGGGCCAGGCACAGGGTGCTGCCCTGCAGACGTGCGGCACACGAAGAGTTCGCCGGGTGTTTTCTGGCCAATTCTCACGAGCGTTCTGCCCAAACCGGGATCGATTTAGGCAAAACACTCATGAGAACTGGCCGGTTTGCGCAGCCCTGTGGACCACCCTGCTCGCCATGGCCGAGGGCGCTCTCTCGCTCGGGGACTGTCACGGCCACCCTAAAACTCGCCTAGACTACGTGGCCCCCC
>NW_022633348.1:5362-6330 GCF_010015895.1 Lontra canadensis
GCTGGATCTGTGGTTGTCTTTGCCTTGTTTTTTTGATGACTGTTGTGCTGTTTGTTGCATTTGGAAAAATGGGACAAACGGAGAGTGAGGGGTCTGTTGTGACACCCCTAGGTCTTGTTCTTGAACATCTGAAGGATTTTCAAGGTAAAGCCACCCAGTCAGGTGACAAGGTTTATCCGGGAAAACTAAAAACACTCTGCCAATTAGAGTGGCCCACTTTCTCCACAGGGTGGCCACCGGAAGGAACGTTTGCCTTGACTCAGATTTATTCCACACTGGGTGAGGTCTTTGATCTACATCGAGACCAAATACCGTATATTGTGGCCTGGCGATATCTGATAGAAGAGCCGCCATCATGGCTCAAGTCCCACCTTCCCTCTGCTAAGGAAACCATTTCTCTCCCTCTAAGGCAGGACAGAGCACCAAAACCAGAACAGACAGATGAGGGGGATCCAGGGAAGAAGACCGTTCTACCTCCATCGGATATGGAGGATGCAGAATTTCCCCCCTCTTATTTGTCCTCTAAATTTGACTCTCAGTCTCAAAATGCCTTTACCAGTCCACCTCATACACGGTCGGGGTCCACCTATGGGACCACCAAGCGGAGAAACCGCCCTGATCCTTCCCCTTTCCTCTATCCCCCTCAGCCTTCCTTTACCCCACCGGTACTGTCTGCACCGATGCTGCCTCTTCGTGAGGTTGCTCTACCAGACAGCAGAGGGCGGCCCTACCTAAGCTAGATCCCTTTCTCCTCTTCTGATATCTATAACTGGAAGACCCAACATAAATCCTTTTCTGACCACCCTCAGGATTTAATTAGCCTCTTGGAGACTGTCTTTCTTACTCATCAACCTACCTGGGTAGATGTTCAACAGCTCCTTATGGCTCTCTTTAATGGGGAAGAACGGGATCGCATCATGCGAGAAACCCATAAGGTGATAAGCGAGAGACTTGGCACGGACCTCGAT